>NC_057802.1:287061122-287361122 GCF_018294505.1 Triticum aestivum
CAATAGCTGGCTACCTCCCTCCCTCGAAGTATGTGCATCATTAAGGAGACAATACGAGGTAAGGCTACAGTGAGAGCCCGCCAGGCGGCGGCACTGTAGCCATGCTTACCTCGGCAAAGCCCTCGTCATCAGGGGCGAGGCTACAGTAACCAGCCGCCGACAAGACCCCCAGACGGTGGGGCCGGCCTGTCGGCAAAGTGGCCGGCAGCTGGCGGGACCCACTAGTCGGCGGGCCCCAGCGACCGGCGGAGAAGCCGGCGGATACAGACACTGACGGCCTGGACACACATCCAGCCGGATTACCATTGTACCCCTGGGGGGTAGGCCTATATAACCCCCCGGGGCACCCATGCAAAGGGTTGATCTCTTAGAGTTTTAGACACCACATAGAGAGAAGAGGAGAGCTAGCCTTGCCCTTCTTCCTGCTCTAACCAAACAGCTCAAGGAGCCACTTGTGTTGATCTAGTGATCATGCGGAGACCCCGCAGAGCAGGACTAGGGGTGTTATCTCCACGGAGAGCCCCGAACCTGGGTAAGATTTGCCGGCGTGCATGTCTTCGCCTTATCCCGTTTCCAGGCACCGGCGATGTCTTACTGGCTCCCACAATGATAAGCCACCCGTTGGCATATGTCGCACCTACCACCCAACATTTGGCGCCCACCATGGGGCCAGGTGCACCGTCATCCGGAGACCTGTTCTGGACGGGAACCCTTTTCCTTCCCAGCGAGCGTAGCCAGCCCGGCGCGCCCGATGGCGCTTGCCCCGACGCGCTGCAAGGCGTCGATGACGCCTGCGCGGAGAGCTGCCTCGCCGATCTTCTTGGCGGGGCTCGCATCTCTGACGAGCCTGCGTCCGACGCGGGCACAGACTGCCCCGAGAGCCGCCTCGTCAGCCTCCTCGACCAGCTTCACGTCTCCAGCGAGCTTGATGTGGACTTGGAGTCGGTCAGCTCCACCGACCCGATGCTTGTCGACTCCGACACCGCATCGCTTGACGCCTTCCCCACCAATGTGGTGATCATCGACGACCCTCTTCCTCGAGCCGACAGTGGCAGCAGCGCTGTCACCGAGGTGCTGGTCATCAGCCACGGCACCGCCTCAGGCGAGAACGCCCACGACGCCCTACAAGCGGCGCTACACAACTTGTCCGCCCCATCCCGGCCGACGCCGACGCCGAGACACTGGAGGCACACCGCCTCGCCCACATCGCGGAGGGCCAGAAGATAGCATCCATGAGACGCCTCACTGAGGCTCACTAGCGCGAAGTCGACCACGACGCCTTTAGCACGCCGCCTCCTGGCGGGCCGAGCCAAGCCGGCATCATCAAGAAGCGCGGCGCGGCCATCGCCAGTATGCTGGGAGCAGACCGCCCAGTCTACGCCACGCCACTCGAGAACCTGTGTGCCGCTGAGGCGGCCGTAGACGAGCTGAATGGGCTGGGGGCTGACGAGCTCCCCTACATGACTAGACGCATCCAGCAGCTGATCGACGCGGCCGCAGAGCAGCATGAGGCCAGCGCCCGCGCTGAAAGTCCTCCCCCGCAGTGAGAGCACGGCGCGACATCCCGGACGCCGACTGTAGACGGCGCCCGCGCGAGAAAAGACAAGGAGCCGGCTGCTAGCCGCAGTCGGACTCGGGTCACCATCGAGCGCGACGCAGAAGGCCGCCCCCGAGCTGTGGAACGACGAGGCGATCCGCCTCCTCCCCCGCCTCGTGGGGAGAGATACCCCACCCCGCCGCCTGTTACGCATCCGGCTCTCGGTGGCCGACTAGGCCACCGCGAAGGAGTCGGCGAGAATGACGCCTGCCACCGGATCGACCGCCTAGCGCGATCCCTGGCGCTAGAAGAAGAAGATGATGTCGGCCCGCCTTGCTTTGGCCCCCGCATCCGCGACGAACCCTTCCCTAAAGGGTTCTCACTCCCAAGAGACACGCCAAAATACAACGGCTCCGTGAAGCCGGAAGACTGGTTGATCGATTACTCCACCGCAGTCCACATAGCCAACGGCAACAGGCACGTTGCCGTGAAGTACGTCCCGCTCATGCTTCAAGGCACGGCACGCACTTGGTTGAACAGCCTCAAGCCCTACAGCATCAACAGCTGGCTAGACTTCACGGAAGTCTTCATCCGCAATTTCACCAGCACGTACAAGCGGCCTCCCAAGCCCCGCCAGCTCTCCTTGTGCGTCCAAGGGCCCAGCAAATCAACTCGCGACTACCTCACGCGTTGGGCCGAGCTCCGCAACTCCTGCGAAGGGGTGCACGAGGTTCAAGCCATAGAGTACTTCACCGCCGGGTGCCGAGAGGGCACCCTCCTCAAGCATCGGCTCCTCTGCGACGAGCCGACTACCCTCGACGAGCTGCTGATCATAGCAGACAAGTACGCCACGGCCGACTCTTCAATGAAGACCGAGCTTTGAGTGGACGCCTCTGGAAAGGTGCTCGCTCCGGCTCCCAAGACGTCGGCTGGCGACTCCAATCGACGCCCTTACCAGAACAACAACAGCGCCAGGCCGCTATGCCGCCTTCCACCAGTCGGCAAGTATCCACAGTCGAAGATGAACAACCTGAAGAGCGGCCCATGCCCAAGAAGCAGAAGGGAGGCAGGCCGGCTTGGCAGCCGTCTTTCTCCTACGAGCAAACCCGTGATGCCCCCTGCAAGTTCCACAGCGGCGCGAAGCCGTCCAACCACACGACCCGGAAGTGTCATTGGCTCACGCGGATCTCCAAAGGCGAAGGGCTGGTGCCGCCTCCACCTGCTGGCCAGCCACCTCCAGCCCCTCAGCAGCCGGCTGCTCGACCAGTAGTCGAAGCCATTCAAGACGAGTTCCCAGATGAGCACGCCGCCTACATCGTCTTTACAAGCCAAACTGAAGACAGGCGCAGTCGGCGCCGACAACACCAAGAAGTCAACGCGGTCGCCTCTAACAACCCAGAGTTTATGCATTGGTCTGAGAAGCCTATCAGCTGGAGCCGGGCCGATCACCCAGATGTGATGCCATCTCCCGGCTCTTATGCATTGGTATTGGACGCCACCCTCGCGATAGAAAGGCGAGCTGCCCATTTCTCCCGTGTACTGATTGACGGTGGGAGCAGCATCAACATACTGTACCGTGACACCATGGAGAAGCTGAACATCAAGACGAAGCAACTCATGCCAAGCCGGACTGTGTTCCATGGCATCGTACCCGGCCTGTCCTATTCACAAATAGGAAAGATCAAGATAGATGTTCTCTTCGGAGACAAGGATCACTTCCGCCGAGAAGCAGTCTGGTTTGAAGTGGTGGATCTAGAGAGCCCTTACCACGCGTTGCTTGGCCGACCTGCCCTGGCCAAGTTCATGGTTGTGCCCCACTACGCCTACCTCAAGATGAAGATGCCAAGTTCGAAGGGGATCATCACCATAGCCAGAGACTACAAGAAATCCTCTGAATGTGCTGCAGCCGCAGCCGGCTGGCCGAGTCCCTCGTGATCACTGAAGAAAAAAAGATGCTGGACCGAGTCGTGGGCATGGCCGGCAAGCAGCCGGCCCTGTCCCTTGACCCCAAGGAATATGATGCTCAAGGCTCCTTCCAGCCGGCCAAGGAAACAAAGAAGATACCTCTGGACCCAGAGAACCCGGAGAGGTTTGCCGTCATTGGAGCAAACCTGGACAGCAAATAGGAAGGCGAGCTCGTCGATTTCCTTCGTGAGAATCGGGACATCTTTGCATGGTCCCCAAAGGACATGCCGGGTGTTCCGAAGGATTTCGTCGAGCACAAGCTACACGTCCGAGCAGACGCAAAACCAGTCAAACAACCCCTCCGCCGACTGTCGGAGGAAAAGAGAAGGATCGTAGGAGAAGAGATAGCCCGGCTACTGGCAGTCGGCTTCATTATGGAGGTGTTTTTTCCAAAGTGGCTTGCCAACCCGGTCCTTGTATTGAAGAAAAACAATAAATGGCGGATGTGTATAGATTATACCAGCCTCAACAAAGCCTGCCCCAAAGATCCGTTTGCCTTACCTCGAATCGATCAAGTGATAGACTCCACAGCCGGATGCGAGCTGTTGAGTTTCTTGGATGCTTACTCAGGCTACCATCAGATCAAGTTGGATCCAGCCGACCGCCTAAAGACCGCCTTTGTCACACCATTCGGAGATTTCTGCTACCGGACTATGACATTCGGCTTGAGAAACGCCGGTGCCACTTTTCAGCATTGCATGCAGAAATGTCTCCTCAAGCAATTCGGCAGAAATGCCCACGTCTATGTAGACGATATTGTGGTGAAGACGGAGAAGCGCAGCACCCTGCTGGAAGACCTCAGAGAAACATTTGACAACTTGCGCTGGTTTCAGATCAAGCTCAACCCTGAGAAATGCGTGTTCGGAGTACCAGTGTCACATCCCTAGCTTCTGGTAATGCACTAGGCTAGCCTCATGTGTGCATCATGTTTAATCTTGAAAGAAAGTTGAAATGGGGATCACAGAACCCCCAGCCCCCCCCCCCCAGAAACCAACTAGGGTTTACTAAAATTGGTTTCAATGAACCCAAAATTCCCTTCACAAAATGTTCATCATTTCTGGATTGGGCTAAAACCCCTGGCAAAAATGGTGCACACTTTTCTAGGACATTCTGGATTTTTGAATTAAATCATAAGTATTTGAATTTGGACATTTAAATTCTATAAAATATTTTAAATGTCCAAATAATCTTGAAAGCATTTGAGGGCTGTTGGAAATAGTTTCAAAAGTGCCCACAATTATTTTCAGGATCTTACAAAATGAATTAGTATTTTTACTAATTCAAAACAGAGAAATAAAATAGAAAACAGAAACAATTAAGTAAGAGAGAGAGAGAAGGCCACTGGGCCACTCACATGGACCTACCTGGAAGCCCACCTGGCTGGCCCAGCTGGTGGCCTAGCCCACCAGGGCCCATGCCAGTCATCCTCTACCTCTGCCAGTAGGCAGAGGAGGGAGACAGCGCACGCGCGCGCCATGGCGACACGCCACCTCCCTGCCTGCTTGTGTCCCTCGCCACCACGACGCCTGAACCGCCTCCCCGGCCTCCCCTCGACCCCCCCTGGACACCGCACTTTTTCCTCTCTGCCTCTCTCTCGCTGTTCCCCACCACAGCCGAGCGTGCTCGCCGCCGCCGACCGCCGCAGGCGTGGCTACCGCCTTCCCCGCGCCTCTCCGACGTGTTCCCGTGCTCTGCCCTGACCTTCTCTTCCTCCTCACCGAGCCGCGCGACGCCGCAAGCCCTAAATTGCTGCCAACGCCGTCTTCTTCAACCTCGGTCCGCCGAGATCGCCGGCGACCGCACGCCGTCACCAACCCTTCCCCGAGCCCACCGAGCTTCTCAACGTGACCGCTGTGAGCCACCGACCTTCCCCCTCCTCTTCTTTTCTTTCCTCGTGCGCCGTAGCGACTGCACCGCGCTCACCCGCACGCGCCGCCGCCCGCGCTCATCGCCGGTGACGCTCCGGTGACCATTTGGTCCCGGGCATGCGCCCAACGCGCTCCCCGCATCGCGTAGAGCCTTCTTAGCACCTCGCCGCGCTCATTTGCGCACCGCAGCCCCATCCCCGCTTGCACCCGAGCTCCGGCCGCCGCAAACCTCGTCGCCGGCGCTGCTCCCGGCCACCCCAGCCTCCGCCACCGCCACCGTTGGGTGCGCCACTCCACCCACTTCCCGTAGCTGCTCCCTGCGCGCCAAAAGAGCCACTGTAGGCGGATCCCGACGCGCTCCGCCGCGTCCGGCCTCGCCGGCGGCTAAACGCCGGCGGGTTGACCGCTTTGACCGGCTGGGTTTGACCCCGTCTGCCCAGGGGTTTGACCCTCTCTCACACTGACATGCGGGCCCCGCCCGGCAAATTAATCTAGTTTAGGTTTAAACTTAATTAGTTTAACCTAGGTTAGTGCTAATTAAACTAGGTTAGTTTAGTTAGCCACTGACACGTGGGCCCCACTGGTCAGGTTTGACCTGGACCGGCCATGTTGACCGCTGACATCACAGTGACGTCATGCTGATGCCGTAATTCTTTCTGGAATTTAAATAAATCTTAAATGATTTATTTATTTCAGAAAATGTTATAAACTTCTAAAAATCATATAAAATCAACTGTAACTCAGAATGAAATAAGTTATATATGGAAAATGATCAGAAAAATCCAATCTATCCATCTGTACTAGTTTCATGCATGTTAGAGCAACTTAACCTTGCTGTTTAGGTCAAACATGTTAATGCACTTATATGAACCCATAAGTTAAGTTTGTATTTGAATCTTTGGTTCAAATAAGCCCAAAACCTTCTGGTTGTAGTTGCATTAGCCCAACACACTCATATTGCCATGTCATGATCATGCATCATATCGTGCATTGCATTGATTGTGTTTTCTCTCTGTTGCCGGTAATTGTCCCCTCTCAGTAGACGTTGCTTCGATGATGTGATCGATGACACTGATGGAGAACTATACTATCTTCGGAAGTGTCAGGCAAGCAAAACCCCCTTGTTCATTCCGATACAATCCCACTCTCTCGCTCCTGCTCTCTTTTACTGCATTAGGACAACAACGTTTCAACTGTTACATGTTGCGGTAGTTGAACCCCTTTCCTCTGCATGACCTGTCATTGCCACAATAAATAGATGAAACCCACTAGCATGAGTAGGAGTTGTTTGAGCCATGATGTGCCTACTCATTCATGCTTGTTTGTCATGCCTGCTATTGCTTAGAGTTGTGTCAGGTCTGATTCATCGGGGATGGATTGGAATGTGGTGAGCATGTCCTACTGTGTGAGAGCTAAGTGTGTGAACACGATTTGGTAAAGGTAGCGGTGAGAGGCCATCTAGGAGTACATGGTGGGTTGTCTCATTGCAGCCGTCCTCAGGAACTGAGTTCTGTGTTTGTGATCCATGAACAGTTACTACCACACATTGGGTTCCGGTAACTCGACCCCTCTCGACTTATTAATCAACATGATCTCTGTCCAGGAGTTGCAACTAGTTTCTGGTGTTTGTAGGTAGTGCTAGTAGTCTACTAAGTGGCACCCGGTACAGGTGGGCTTGGGACAGACTAGGCACAGTGGCCCGGTGTACCAAGTGGCACCCAGATGGTGGGCTTGGGAACCCTGCACACATCGTTTGGGGCCGTGAGCGACACCCCGGCCGGATCTCCTTGCGGATGGAACCCGAATAGGCGATAAACCTGGACGAGAGACTTGTGTGGTTAGCTAGGTTGTGGCCTACTCCCTCGCCAGGCTTCCTCTTGAAGGTTGCCGGGATACACGACGTGTACATGGTGGTAAGTGGCGAGAGCGTGTGTGAAGAAGTACACCCCTGCAGGGTTAACATCATCTATTCGAATAGTCGTGTCCGTAGAAAAGGACTTCTGGGTTGCCTGTACAGTTCATAGACAAGTGAAAGTGGATACTCTAATATGCGCAAGATAAGCATGAGTGCTATGGATGGCGTTCTCGTAGGGAGACGGGAGCGGATCCATAGTGGTGTATTGATATGGTGAATATGTGGACTCGTGTGCGCCACCTCAAAAGAGTTACTTGTAGTCATAGTTTAGGATAGCCACTGAGTCAAAGCTGGCTTGCTGCAGTTAAATTCCACTACCCCCTTTGTTGATACCGATGCATATGTAGTTAATTCTGATGTAAGTCTTGCTAGGTACATTTGTACTCACGTTTGCCTATTTTATGTTTTGTAGAGAGACGTCGGTCTCGCTAGTAGTTCCGTGTGGACTTCGACGTTTAGCTTGATACCTCAGCTACGATCTTGTGCCCTCGGCAGGATCTGGTAGATAGTCAGGCTTCTCAGCCTTTTTCATTTGTAGATGTCTGTACTCAGACATGTTGAGCTTCTGCATGTGCTTTGACTTGTATGCTCTGAATGTTGGGTCATGAGACCCATGTTTGTAATATCTCGCTCCTCGGAGCCTAATGAATAAGTACTTGGGTCGTAGAGTTATGTTGTGATGCCATGTTGTATTTACACATATCGAGCATATTGTGTGTATGATTGAAATGCTTGGTATGTGTGGGATCCGACAACCTAGTTGTTTATCCTTGGTAGCCTCTCTTATGGGGAAATGTAGTCTTGTGCTTCCATGAGCCATAGTAGTCCGCTACAGCCCGGTTCACCGGAGTCCTGCTAGCCCAGCACTACTGCTCCGGAACACTTGACTGGCCGGCATGTGATTCACTTCGTTCCTGTGTTTGTCCCTTCGGGGAAATGTCACACGGTGACATCCGGAGTCCTGCCTAGCCTACTACAGCCCAGGTTCCCGGAGTCCTGTTAGCCCAGTGCTACATCCCGGATTTGCACGCTGCTGACCGACATGCTCGATGTTGATTCATGTATGCCTGTCCCCGTAAGTTAGTGCCACTTTGGGTTCACGACTAGTCATGTCGGCCCGGGTTCTCTATCATATGGATGCTAGCGACACTATCATATACGTGAGCCAAAAGGCGCAAACGGTCCCGGGCCATGGTAAGGCGACACCCGTGGGAATACCGTGCGTGAGGCCACAAAGTGATATGAGGTGTTATCGGCTAGATCGATGTGACTTGGAATCGGGGTCCTGACAGCTTTGGTATCAGAGCCTGACTGCCTGTAGGTTTACCAAGCCAAACTGGTCGAAGTTGAGTCTAGAAATGCTTTAGTTATATAAGGGAATTGATTGTGGAAGGGAACGTAAGGCTCTTTTTTTACTCCTTTACCTTATGCCCTTCTGATCTGAGTCATCCTCTTCTTTTCTACGGGGATTAGGAACTAGGCTTTCTCATCTTTCTATCATGATCACGTGTTACTAATCCATAGACTCGTAGGATTGTTGGTCTCAATCTTCAGTTCGGTTTCTACTACTTCTAGTATGTTGTCAGTTGAACTAGAACCTTGATATGATGTTGTTAAGTGACTATGCAAATCCTTGTGAATGTCTCAAATCTTTTTCTGAGCATTTACAGCTGTTATGTTGTCCGAGTCATCCCAGGTTTCTAAAGAATCTGATGCATTTGCAAATCCTTCCTCCCAGTTTCCGATGTTATTTTGGGCCAGATTAAGCGGACTAAACGCTCTGTTGAGGTACTCCATTGCCTTGCCATATATGTTGGAATTATTATTATGACCCTAGGTGCCTTAGGGGATCATCTAGTAACCTAGCTATGCTTTGTGTCCCAGTGTGATGATTCTGGCCGTCATTCTCGAAAGCATCCCGTGATGCCATTTAGTTAGTAGGCATTCTACTCCTGGGTTCTTGAACCTGAGGTTCACCCTAATTACTTCATGTTGTTAGTGTTTGCTAGTTCCTTTAGGATATTAGTAACCTTTGCGATAGTCCTCGAGGTCCGTGGTATTCTCCTTCTTCCAAATACCATGAACTGCTTATGGCAGAAGTTCTCTTGAACCAAAAGATCACAACCAGAGTGCTCTTGACGAGTTCTCCATTCACATTGTGAATCTGCCAGTCCTTCTTCTTCTGCATGGGTTATCCGGAAGAAATATGTTGAACTTGTTCGACATACTAATCCATGCATCCACAACTCAGATAATCATATGTTCTTTTGGATTGTCCCTCTTTAGTTGTATTCCGACCTTCATCTATCAATTGATAGTCAAGGGTATGTGTGCGATCGTGTTCATCGATGCCTATTATTCTTGTGGTCTGTCAAGCCATTCTATTCTGAAATGACTAGGAGAAACAAACTTCGGTACCTCGTCCATATCTAGGATTGGGTCAAAGTAGTTGTATTCCACAGATCAAAATGCCAATCCAGTTTTTGTTCTGTTCTACCTTGGAGTGTTACCATCTTTATGTCAAGACTGTCATGAGAATTGCACCACCTCTTATGAATTCTTGATTTAGTGATACTCCTCGCCATCATAGTTCATTCCTCGGTCCCTGTGTTATTATAACCGGAATACCGACAAGTGAATTGTGATGTGTGAAATCAATACTCCTAGCAACTGTGTTGCTTGGTAGTTAAGGGCCAATAATCTTATCCTTAGCGTGTTGATTATTGAATCATCACCCTAAGGTTTATCGTGCTACCTAGTCCTTATTTCCGGTGCACTTTCCGATCAATGAGTTAGGATAGTGTCAAACTTTGCTTATTTGATCATATCGTCTTGCCCTGAAAAGCAAGATTGTTCTCGAACTTAGTAACATATCGGTGGTTCGTGATGTTCCTACTATCTTCTCGGAAGTATTACCAGGTTGTCACCTGACCGCTATGTTGAGTTCGTGATCATGTTGGTTTTCCTCCAAACCACCCATTCTCCAAGAATCTGTGTTGGATACCCCTGAACTAGTTGGTTAAGCTAAACAACAACTTGGAGAGTTGGAAGGTAAAAGCTTGTCTGACTTAGTTCATGTTAAGGGATATCTTTTGTGTGGGTGTGTATGTGTGTTGAAGAAAGATGATATCTCCATCGATTGGTCCTCGTGATCAGTTGTTGGATCTATTGCCTTGTCAGAACTTTGACTTGAGTATGGGCTATCGTCAAGTCAAATCAGAACCAACGATGTTCGTAATGTTGTCTTACTCGTGGTTGATCCCTCGAGCATACACCATTACATCTTTTGGTCTGACCAATGCTATCACCGTGTTCACATGATGGTGGAAGTCCAGTGATATGGAAATTCCGATGAGTTGCTATTGAGCCCATCAGCAGCATCTCGTCTCCTCCATGATTCATGTTGAACATCAAGCTAGTGTTGGAAACTTTTGTAAGCATTATCTTCATGTCCCGTTCATGAAATACATGTTTGGTGTAAGAAGTGACTTCCTCCAAGTTCACGTGCATTAGGTGCAAGTTGCCGCCGTGAATTCGAGAAAGATTGTTTTCGCATCCTCTGGAATCATCCCAAGTCAGCCATGCACGTGCAAAGTATTCTGTGGTATGTTAGACTGATCATCTTCGTTACATATGAATTCCTAGCACCCAAGCCACTGATTGACTTGTTCAAGGAAAAGAAGTCTAGCGCGCGTAAAGACTTCGAAATCCTTGATGATGGATCCTAACCAGAACTCGATAGTGTTTTATTATAAGACTACTATGTGGTCATTCTTATCTTGGATAACATGTTCACAGGTTTGTAGCAGAACCAGCTCATGTTTTGGAGCTTGCTATTGTAGTTCACTCCCTGAGAATCTCGCAACGTCATCTCGTCGATTTGTGTTGCAATCTTTCATTTTTTCTCTCTAGACTAGATGAGTCTGGAATATCCTGACACCAACCAGATCTGAATCTCAAGCAGATATGATGGTTGGAACATTCCCAACATCTACTTTTGTTCCCAGCTTGCACCGCCATTGTGCCAATTTCCAGGGGCTGCCCTCTCAGTAATTGTTGTTTAGGATCACCTTCAAGAGTGGTCCTACCATGGGTCCCATCCATTTCCGATGACAAGCAAAAATCTTTCCCTGCGTTGTCTTCAACAAGGTAGTCCACATCATCCATTCTAGTCCGAGTATGTCATTCTTTTGAACTCCTTCAAATGATCGATTTTGATTGCCTTAGGTTGGCATAACGAGTCTTAATGATCTATGTATCAAAAGTAATTCTTCTTGCCACTTAAGGGAATAATTCCATGAGTCACCTTTCCTAAGGTGCCCTGTTAGGGAATCATGGCGATTATTTCCTCGCTATCTTGAAACCATGCACCATCTTCTAAGCATGGAATCGTTGCCTTCTAATCTGAACCTTCGTCACCTGCTTCTTTCCATCGCCCCTCATATGTGTTTTGCCCCTCAGCTCAAGACATGTTTCTACGTCTCGTTCCGTGGGTTGATCCTGTGATCATTAAGATGATCCATTCCTGTGGAGTTATCTCGCTCTTCTGTCCCCGTGTCGGATGAAGTTCTCAAAGCAAGACGTCGAGATCAAGATGATGCAATGAATCAACATCCTCGAGAAGGACAGTTGGATCATGAAGATTGTGTTAGCTTTGCGTCCCCTCTGTCTTCTTACCTCACGTCTTGAATCTCGGGACGAGATTCTTGTTTAGTAGGGGTGAGTTGTCACATCCCTAGCTTCTGGTAATGCACTAGGCTAGCCTCATGTGTGCATCATGTTTAATCTTGAAAGAAAGTTGAAATGGGGATGACAGAACCCCCAGCACGCCCCCTGAAACAAACTAGGGTTTACTAAAATTGGTTTCAATGAACCCAAAATGCCCTTCACAAAATGTTCATCATTTCTGGATTGGGCTAAAACCCTGGCAAAAATGGTGCACACTTTTCTAGGACATTCTGAATTTTTGAATTAAATCATAAGTATTTGAATTTGGACATTTAAATTATATAAAATATTTTAAATGTCCAAATAATCTTGAAAGCATTTGAGGGCTGTTGGAAATAGTTTCAAAAGTGCCCACAATTATTTTCAGGATCTTACAAAACGAATTAGTATTTTTACTAATTCAAAACAGAGAAATAAAATAGAAAACAGAAACAATTAAGTAAGAGAGAGAGAAGGCCACTGGGCCACTCACCTGGACCTACCTGGCAGCCCACCTGGTTGGCCCAGCTGGTGGCCTAGCCCACCAGGGCCCATACCAGTCATCCTCTACCTCTGCAAGTAGGCAGAGGAGGGAGACAGCGCACGCGCGCGCCGTGGCGACACACCACCTCCCTGCCTGCCTGTGTCCCTCGCCACCGCGACACCTGAACCGCCTCCCCGGCCTCCCCTCGACCCCCCTGGACACCGCACTTTTTCCTCTCCGCCTCTCTCTCGCTGTTCCCCACCACAGCCGAGCGTGCTCGCCGCCGCCGACCGCCGCAGCCGTGGCCACCGCCTTCCCCGCGCCTCTCCGACATGTTCCCGTGCTCCGCCCTAACCTTCTCTTCCTCCTCACCGAGCCGCGCGACGCCGGAAGCCCTAAATCGCTGCCAATGCCGTCTTCTTCAACCTCGGTCCGCCGAGATCGCCGGCGACCGCACGCCGTCACCAACCCTTCCCCGAGCCCACCGAGCTTCTCTACGTGACCGCTGTGAGCCACCGACCTTCCCCCCTCCTCTTCTTTTCTTTCCTCGTGCGCCGTAGCGACTGCACCGCGCTCACCCGCACGCGCCGCCGCCCGCGCTCATCGCCGGTGATGCTCCGGTGACCATTTGGTCCCGGGCATGCGCCCAACGCGCTCCCCGCGTCGCGTAGAGCCTTCTTAGCACCTCGCCGCGCTCATTTGTGCACCGCAGCCCCATCCCCGCTTGCACCCGAGCTCCGGCCGCCGCAAACCTCGTCGCCGGCGCTGCTCCCAGCCACCCCAGCCTCCGCCACCGCCACCGTTGGGTGCGCCACTCCACCCTCTTCCCGTAGCTGCTCCCTGCGCGCCAAAAGAGCCACTATAGGTGGATCCCGACGCACTTCACCGCGTCCAGCCTCGCCGGCGGCTAAACGCCGGTGGGTTGACCGCTTTGACCGGCTGGGTTTGACCCCGTCTGCCCAGGGGTTTGACCCTCTCTCACACTGACATGCGGGCCCCGCCCGGCTAATTAATCTAGTTTAGGTTTAAACTTAATTAGTTTAACCTAGGTTAGTGCTAATTAAACTAGGTTAGTTTAGTTAGCCACTGACACGCGGGCCCCACTTGTCAGGTTTGACCTGGACCGGCCCTGTTGACCGCTGACATCACAGTGATGTCATGCTGATGCGGTAATTCTTTCTGGAATTTAAATAAATCTTAAATGATTTATTTATTTCAGAAAATGTTATAAACTTCTAAAAATCATATAAAATCAATCGTAACTCAGAATGAAATAAGTTATATATGGAAAATGATCAGAAAAATCCAATCTATCCATCTGTACTAGTTTCATGCATGTTAGAGCAACTTAACCTTGCTGTTTAGGTCAAACATGTTAATGCACTTATATGAACCCATAACTTGAGTTTGTATTTGAATCTTTGGTTCAAATAAGCTCAAAACCTTCTGGTTGTAGTTGCATTAGCCCAACACACTCATATTGCCATGTCATGATCATGCATCATATCGTGCATTGCATTGATTGTGTTTTCTCTCTGTTGCCGGTAATTGTCCCCTCTCAGTAGACGTTGCTTCGATGATGTGATCGATGACACTGATGGAGAACTATACTATCTTCGGAAGTGTCAGGCAAGCAAAACCCCCTTGTTCATTCCGATACAATCCCACTCTCTCGCTCCTGCTCTCTTTTACTGCATTAGGACAACAACGTTTCAACTGTTACATGTTGCGGTAGTTGAACCCCTTTCCTCTGCATGACCTGTCATTGCCACAATAAATAGATGAAACCCACTAGCATGAGTAGGAGTTGTTTGAGCCATGATGTGCCTACTCATTCATGCTTGTTTGTCATGCCTGCTATTGCTTAGAGTTGTGTCAGGTCTGATTCATCGGGGATGGATTGGAATGTGGTGAGCATGTCCTACTGTGTGAGAGCTAAGTGTGTGAACACGATTTGGTAAAGGTAGCGGTGAGAGGCCATCTAGGAGTACATGGTGGGTTGTCTCATTGCAGCCGTCCTCAGGAACTGAGTTCTGTGTTTGTGATCCATGAACAGTTACTACCACACATTGGGTTCCGGTAACTCGACCCCTCTCGACTTATTAATCAACATGATCTCTGTCCAGGAGTTGCAACTAGTTTCTGGTGTTTGTAGGTAGTGCTAGTAGTCTACTAAGTGGCACCCGGTACAGGTGGGCTTGGGACAGACTAGGCACAGTGGCCCGGTGTACCAAGTGGCACCCGGATGGTGGGCTTGGGAACCCTGCACACATCGTTTGGGGCCGTGAGCGACACCCCGGCCGGATCTCCTTGCGGATGGAACCCGAATAGGCGATAAACCTGGACGAGAGACTTGTGTGGTTAGCTAGGTTGTGGCCTACTCCCTCGCCAGGCTTCCGCTTGAAGGTTGCCGGGATACACGACGTGTACATGGTGGTAAGTGGCGAGAGCGTGTGTGAAGAAGTACACCCCTGCAGGGTTAACATCATCTATTCGAATAGTCGTGTCCGTAGAAAAGGACTTCTGGGTTGCCTGTACAGTTCATAGACAAGTGAAAGTGGATACTCTAATATGCGCAAGATAAGCGTGAGTGCTATGGATGGCGTTCTCGTAGGGAGACGGGAGCGGATCCATAGTGGTGTATTGATATGGTGAATATGTGGACTCGTGTGCGCCACCTCAAAAGAGTTACTTGTAGTCATAGTTTAGGATAGCCACTGAGTCAAAGCTGGCTTGCTGCAGTTAAATTCCACTACCCCCTTTGTTGATACCGATGCATATGTAGTTAATTCTGATGTAAGTCTTGCTAGGTACATTTGTACTCACGTTTTCCTATTTTATGTTTTGTAGAGAGACGTCGGTCTCGCTAGTAGTTCCGTGTGGACTTCGACGTTTAGCTTGATACCTCAGCTACGATCTTGTGCCCTCGGCAGGATCTGGTAGATAGTCAGGCTTCTCAGCCTTTTTCATTTGTAGATGTCTGTACTCATACATGTTGAGCTTCTGCATGTGCTTTGACTTGTATGCTCTGAATGTTGGGTCATGAGACCCATGTTTGTAATATCTCGCTCCTCGGAGCCTAATGAATAAGTCCTTGGGTCATAGAGTTATGTTGTGATGCCATGTTGTATTTACACATATCGAGCATATTGTGTGTATGATTGAAATGCTTGGTATGTGTGGGATCCGACAACCTAGTTGTTTATCCTTGGTAGCCTCTCTTATGGGGAAATGTAGTCTTGTGCTTCCATGAGCCATAGTAGTCTGCTACAGCCCGGTTCACCGGAGTCCTGCTAGCCCAGCACTACTGCTCCGGAACACTTGACTGGCCGGCATGTGATTCACTTCGTTCCTGTGTCTGTCCCTTCGGGGAAATGTCACGCGGTGACATCCGGAGTCCTACCTAGCCTGCTACAGCCCGGGTTCCCGGAGTCCTGTTAGCCCAGTGCTACAGCCTAGATTCGCACGCTGCTGACCGACATGCTCGATGTTGATTCATGTATGCCTGTCCCCGTAAGTTAGTGCCACTTTGGGTTCACGACTAGTCATGTCGGCCCGGGTTCTCTGTCATATGGATGCTAGCGACACTATCATATACGTGAGCCAAAAGGCGCAAACGGTCCCGGGCCATGGTAAGGCGACACCCGTGGGAATACCGTGCGTGAGGCCACAAAGTGATATGAGGTGTTACCGGCTAGATCGATGTGACTTGGAATCAGGGTCCTGACAACCAGCCGGCCAGCTTCTAGGCTTCTTGGTCTCCGAACGCGGCATCGAGTGCAACCCAGTGGAGATCAAAGCCATAGAGAGAATGGAGATTCCTACCAAGCTGCGAGACGTCCAAAAGTTTACCGGGTGCCTGGCCTACCTGAACCGCTTCATCAGCCGGCTAGGAGAGAAGGCTCTCCCCCTGTACCGACTCATGAAAAAGTCCACCCACTTCGAGTGGAACGACCAAGCAGACCAAGCTTTTCACGAGTTGAAGAAGATGCTGACCACGCCACCTGTCTTGGCGGCGCCGACTGAGAAAGAGCCCATGCTCCTTTACATTGCCGCGACTAGCCGAGTGGTCAGCATAGTTATTGTGGTCCAACGCCCAGAAGAAGGCCGGGCTCAGTTAGTCCAGAGGCCGGTGTGTTACTTGAGCGAAGTACTGTCCACCTCGAAGAAAAACTACCCGCACTACCAGAAGATGTGCTATGGAGTATACTTTGCCGCCAAGAAGCTGAAGCCCTACTTTCAAGAGTATCCCATCATGGTCGTATGTACTGCCCCGCTTGCCGAGATCATAGGCAACCGGGATGCATCCGGCCGGGTGGCCAAGTGGGCCATTGCGCTGGCTCCTTACACGATCTTCTACCAGCCTCGCACCGCCATCAAGTCCCAAGCATTGACCGACTTTCTTGTCGACTGGGCCGAGACCCAGTACCTACCGCCAGCTCCCGACTCCACTCATTGGCGGATGCACTTCGATGGATCCAAGATGCGCACCGGCTTGGGAGCCGGCATCGTCCTCACCTCTCCCAAGGGCGACAAACTCAGATACACATTGCAAATTCATTTTGCCGCCTCCAACAACGTGGCCGAGTACGAGGCGCTCATACACGGGCTCTGGCTAGCCAAAGAGCTCGGCATCCGCCGGATCCTGTGCTATGGCGACTCGGATTTGGTAGTCCAACAATCATCTGGCGACTGGGACGCCAAGGACGCAAACATGGCGAGCTACCGATTCCTCGTTCAGCAAATCAGCGGATACTTTGAAGGATGTGAGTTCCTCCACGTGCCTCGGGCCGACAACGAGCAAGCAGATGCTCTGGCTCGAATCGGCTCCACCCGACAAGCTATACCAACCGGTGTCTCTCTCCAACGCCTCCACAAACCGTCTGTCAAGCCGTCTCCACAATCAAACTCCATCTTCGTACCGCCTGACCCTGATGCAGTCGGATCCGACTTGGGGAACCCAGCAGGCGGCTCGGAGACTTTGACAGGCGGCCCAGGGACTGCCGTAGTCGCACCCGGCTCGGGGACTTCAGAACCCGGCCCGAGGACTGCAACGACACAACAGGCGGTGGCCGACTCCAACTCTTCATCACCCAACCCACCCACCCTGGTCGTAGTAGCCGTATTGGCAATAGAAGAAGTCACGGCTCCATCATGGGCCCAACCCATCCTCAACTTCCTGGTAAACAGAGAGCTGCCGACTGACGAGATCTCAGCAAGACAAGTTCAACGCCGAGCTGGAGCATACACAATAGTAAATAGAGAACTCGTTAGGCGCAGCATCACTGGAGTCTTCCAGCGCTGCGTCGAGCCAGAGAAGGGCATAGCAATCCTCAAGGACATCCACCAAGGCGAATGTGGCCACCACGCGGCCTCAAGATCACTTGTCGCCAAAGCTTTCCGCCATGGGTTCTTCTGGCCGACTGCTTTGGAAGACGCCAAGGAATTAGTCAAATGCTGCAAAGGGTGCCAAGTCTTCAGCTCCAAGCAACACCTGCCGGCTTCTGCACTCAAGACCATCCCCCTCACCTGGCCCTTTGCCGTCTGGGGATTGGACATGGTGGGCCCATTCAAGATGGCGCGCAGCGTCATGACACATCTGCTTGTCGCCGTGGACAAATTCACCAAGTGGATTGAAGCGAAGCCAATCAAGAAGCTGAACGGGCCGACTGCCGTGACATTCATCGCAGATATCACCACTCGGTATGGCGTACCACACAGCATCATCACCGACAATGGCACGAATTTCGCCAAAGGAGCACTAGCATGTTTCTGTGCGACACTGGGCATCCGACTGGACTTAGCGTCCGTTGCCCACCCGCAGTCAAACGGCCAAGTCGAGCGAGCAAACGGCCTCATCCTCTCCGGCATCAAGCCCCGACTGGTCGTACCACTGGAGCGTTCGGCCGGCTGCTGGCTCGACGAGCTGTCGGCCGTCCTCTGGAGTCTGCGTACTACCCCGAACAAGTCAACCGGCTTCACCCCTTTCTTCCTTGTATATGGTGCCGAGGCTGTCATCCCAGCTGACATTGAGTTCGACTCACCTTGGGTCACCATGTACACGGAGGCGGAGGCCAAGGAAGCACGTGAAGACGGTGTTGACCTGCTGGAAGAGGGCCGGCTGTTAGCACTCAGCCGGTCCGCCATCTACCAGCAGGGTTTGCGCCGTTACCACAACCGGAAGGTCAAGCCAAGATCCTTCCAAGAAGGCGATCTTGTGCTCCGGCTGATCCAGCGAACAGCCGGCCAGCACAAGCTCTCAGCCCCTTGGGAAGGCCCATTCGTCAACAGCAAGGCCTAGGCAACGACTCCTACTACCTAATCGACACACAGAAGCTGAAGGCACGCAAGAGAGATGATTCCGGCAAGGAGTCGGAACGACCATGGAACGCCAATCTCCTCCGAAGATTTTATAGTTAAAAGCAGTATGTACCACGCTACCTTTTGTATTAAGTACAAGACAACGGGCCCCCCGAGGAGCACTCGGGACTGCCATCTTTTATCTATGTATGACGAGTGTCATACCTATGAATGTATTACTACATTTGTTTTTCTGTCCGACACCGGGTTCGATCAGTCGGCCCGGGGACTTGCCGCCTTGAGTTATATTAAAGTTCTACCTGCAGTCAGACAAGTAGCGTGCCGGCACCCAAGCCCTCTCTTGCTGAAAGTCGCAGCTCGAAGAATCGACCATCCGACTGGCAAGAGTCAAAGGCAGGAAAGGATGCCCACACAAAAAACGGCTAAGGACTAACAAACTTATATAACACAAGCCGGCCTCCCACCCCGCCAACCGGCTGTCAAAACAGCCAATCCCAAACGGCCCTCCCATTCACCTTGCTGCAATCTAAGAAAGCTAGAGTACTTGCCCTCCCAAACGGCCAAGCCCTTCCCCAGCCGCAGACTGCAGAGCAGCTATCCAGCTGGGAAGGCGGCGACCAAGAGAGGGCGGCAAAGGAAACAGCCAAAAGGATGAAAAGCAAATACAATCGGAAGACAAGCACATGCATGATTATATTTACACAAAAGGCCTTCGAAAGGCTGGCATTCAACATAGTTTGAATACACCCCCAGTGGGTGGAACTGCGCAAACTTAACAAATAATGTTCAAAGAGTAATAAACAGGAAAGCAAAGGTGGCGGATCAGGCTAAGGGTGCAACAGGCGAGCCAGGCAGGTCAGTGGAGACGGCAGTGCTGGCTGGAGGAGTGGCCGGCTGGCGAGTCTCGGCTTGATCATCACCGGCTACAGGCGGCGCGCTCGCACGCGCCTCGTTGCTAGAGGCACAATCAAGCTGAGGCTGGCCGGTTGCTCCATCGTCTGGCACGGTGTCTTCACCATCCTCTCCCTCCTCCTCTTCGCCCTCGTCACTGGAGTCGATCTCCTCCGCCGAGTCCTCACCATCCGCTGGGTTCAGCCCAAACCACTCCTCCGGCTGAGCAACGCCGTCCTCATCCACCTCAGGGGCAAAGCCACTGGTGTCGGTGTAGTCGGCGATCACTGAGGCGCGCTGGATGATAGCCGGCCGCACCGCCTCCAGCTCCTCGTCGGCCTCTTACCGCTAGGTGGCCAGCTGGTCCAAATTCAGCTCAGGATACCAAGCTTTGACGAACTCCAGCGCCCGCCTGGCGCCTTACCGGGCTACAGAAGCTTTCCAGGCCTCAAAGCGGCCAACCGCTACCTCCAGCCAGTCGGCAGTTCGACTGGGGGTACGAGGAACCACCTCGCCGGGCCAGAGGGCGGCCAGCACTTGCGCCCCAACGTGCTGAAGTCGGCTGGAGGCGGGCTTGGATCGCCAGAAGCTGCTCCTCAAGCGACCGGCGAGCATCCGGCGTGATCTCAGTTCCAGCCTGCCTTTGCGCCTCGCGGTGGGCCTCGATGACTTGGCTGGCGGCAACGGAGTAACCAGGGAAGTACTCTGCACAAGTAAGAAAGGAAGAGAAAAAACACAAAGTCAGAAAATGGACCAAATGCCAGGCGGCAAGCAAAGGAACGAAGAAGAAGGCGGCCTACCGTCAACCAAATCTTCGATCTGGCAGTAGCCGTCGCTCAGCGATTGCCTTGCCTCAAGCCAGCTCGCCGCCTCGGTCTCGTATTCGGCTTGGAGGGCGGCCTCGCTGTCCTGCGCCACCTTCAGGGCCGCCTTATAGCTCTCCTCCTGGTTGGCCAGCTTCTTGACCAAGCGGTCACGCTCCTGAGCCAACACGTTGCACTTGGCTTCCTTGGCGCGAAGGGCGGTCTGGGCCCCACCCAACTGCTCCCTCAGGTCGGCATTGGCCTCTACAGATATGGCAAAGAAGAAAAAAGCAATAAGAAAGAAGTCGCCAGGAAAGATCTGGCCCGACTGCTCAGCGGTCGGCCCGAATCTCGGGGACTACACCCAGTGGGTGCGCTGTCGCCCCCACGTGAGATAAAAGATGAAGCACTTACTCCGGCTCTCAGTCAGATCAGTGGTCTTCTAGTTCAGCTCCCGGACCTAGGAGTTGAAGGTAGCCGCGCGGAGGTTGTGATAGTCCTGCAAATAGGACAGAGTAGCGAATAAGAACAAGATAGCAATCGAAGTCTGCTAAGAAGTTCCAAGCCGCCTGCTCAGCAGCCGACTCGGAACTCGGGGACTACACCCAGTGGGTGCGCTGATGCGCCCCCACGGAAGAAATCAAGAACAAGAAACAAAAAAGCGGGAAGACTCACCCAAATGGCCGCCCGTGTCGCGAGGTACTCTTGATTATACGTCTTCAGCACGGTGGCCTGGGATTGAAGCCGGTTCCGGACTTCTTGCGCTACCACGTTCAGCACGGCCGTCCCACCACCCGGCGTCCACCCCGAGCTGGCGCTGGCCGTCTCCAGATCCAGGGTCGACGAGCTAGAGCCCGCGGCCCTCTGCGGGTCCGCCGCCGAAGTCGCCTTCCCCGCGCGCTGGCGCGATGGCGACCGGACCACAAGGTCTGCCCTTGCAGCCGGCTCGCCCCCAGCCGGTTGCACGGGCGGCGCGCTAGGTCGGCTGCCTTGGTCCGCCCCAATCGGCGATGGCGGAGCCGCCTCCCTCTCCCGGACGACGACGTCGTCCTCCTCCCTCTCCATCCCCAGCTGGTCGCCACCGGCTTCCTCCGGCGGTGGCTCCAGGATCTCAGGCACCACAGCGCGCAGGGGGACGACAAGCAGGGCCTCTGCCGCCCTCTCTGCGGCTGCAGCCTCCGCCTGGGCCTTGGCTACTGCGCCGGCTTGTGCCTCCGCCGACTCCTCCGCCATCTCCTGCACCGCCTTGGCAGCGGCCGCCCTCAGCTCCTCCGCCTCCCACTCCTCCCGCGCCTCCCGCGCATTCTGCTCCGTCGCCGCTTGAAGCTCGGCACGGGGGTCCACGCGGCAGGCGCTTGCAGATCCTCCCGTCGCTCCAACCACGGAGGCAGCAGTGGTCCGCTCAAGAGAAAGCGGAGCCCTGTTTGATAAGTCAAGACAAGGACTCAGAAAAATATCAACAAAAAAGAAGAAGGAATACGCGAGAAAATTGACACTTACGCCGAAACCATTTGTGGCTGCTTCACCTCCTTGCGGAAGCGGGCAGCCTTCGCGGCTACCTCGTCCCGCTTGGTCGCTGCCGCCGCACTCTTGGGATTCTTCGGCTGACTGCCGAATAGGCTCGGCGCGGCCCGGCGCTTCTGCGCGCCACCTCGGACAGCCGGCGCGGCAGATGAGCCCACGCCCTGATCGGACGCCGGCTGGCGACACGGGACGACTTCCGCCTCGTCATCATCCGGCCAGTCGTCGAAGCTGGCTCCAAGCCCGGAGCCGCCTACCTCGCCGCCTCCCACCACGGTGTTGTCGTCCAGAGCAGCCGCCCCCAAGTCGGGGTCGTCCAAGTCGTGCGTTGCCCGGTCAGGGAGATATTGGCGCTCCACCCCCGCTGCCCCGGCTGCCGGTCGAAGGAGGGGGCTCTGTCAAGACAAACCGACTGGTCAGAGTCGGCCAAGAGAAACTTGGTGACAAAATTAAAGAAGAGAAGAAGAAGAAAGCTTACCATAGGCGGGGGATTTGCACGGGAGTACGGCTCCTTGCCAAACTGCCACTCGTCGGTGAGCTTGCAGTCCGCGAGGTAGTTCACCATGAGAGCTACCTCGGCATGAGGCATCTCCCTGGTACACAGCCGACTCGGATCGAGTTGGCCGCTCATTTAACAAATCATATGAGGGCGGCCTTGGAGCGGGAGCACCCAGCGTGCCACGAAGGGAGCCAGCAGGTCGGGCCCGGTCAGGCCCTCCGACTGGACCATTACCCGGAGTCGCGCGACGGCGGCGGCTCCAGCAGGCGACATCGTTCTGGCCCGATAGGACCGCTGGGGCCGCCTCCCAGCCGGTGGGCCGGCTACATAAGCCGGCAAGTTGACGAAGTCGCCTTGCGGGGCGACGTTCTTCACGTAGAAGTAGGATTTCTGCTAGAGCTTCACCGACTGGATCAGCGTGATGGCAGGAAAGGGGTTGTCGGCTACCGGCCTCCGCACCGCGATGAAGGCGCCGCTCTGAGCCGGCACGCCCCTCATGGCAGTACCGAGCTTGGACTGGAAGAATTCCCCCCAGAGCTCGAGGGTGGGAAGGACGTTGAGGAAGCCCTCGCACAAAGTGATGAAGGCAGACAGCAGCACCACCGTGTTTGGAGTAAGGTGGTGCGGCTGGAGCTAGAAGAATTCGAGGAAGGAACGGAAGAAGCCGCTCGCAGGTAGGCTGAGGCCGCGCAGGCAGTGCGAGCGGAAGATTACCCGCTCGCCCTCCTCTGGCGCCGGCGATATCTCCCTCTCCGGCGCAACATGGACCCGCACATGGTCCCTGTCGGGCAACCGCCGCGTCTTGCGGAGGAAGTCGATGTGGTCCGCGTGGACGTTGGAGCCGTCCCAGTCTCCGCCGCGCAACATGAGGGCAAGAAGCCGATGAGAAGGGCACGGCGACGGCGAAACCACGGCCCCGCGGCGGCGAAGCTGCGGGGTAGTGCGATGACTAGAGGGACGGCGCGGCGGCGAGGGGCTGCAGCGACGGAGAGGAAGAAGAAGAAGATGGCGGAGCGAGGGTGAGCGTGTGAGCGTCTGCCGCTTCCCCTCCTCCCCCTATTTATAGCCTCGTGCGGCGAAGCCGAGGAGGCGAGGCGTGGGGGGACGCAGGATTAACTGCGCCCACTCCCCCACGTGCCGTGATTATTGCGCCCTAACGGCATGCGGAAACTGCCGTTGGAAGGCGAACGGCCCGTTTTGGGCCACAGAAGATCCACACCTAGGCCTAGGCATGGAAGTGGCGGGCCCGGGCCTGCGGCGGCGTCCCGTCACGCGCGTGGGCTGGCAGGCTTTTCCAGCCGGAGGGTGCCACGTGGCGCGCGGGCGGCAAGCGGCCGGCCCGCAACCCGGCATGCACGCCAGCTGGCTCCCGCCTTCAGACTTCAAAACCTCACCAAGACGGCGCACCTGATCAAAGTCGGCTCCTAGCTGCTGGCTCTTCAAGATAGGAAGCTGATTGAGCTTCTCGTCCTCCTTTCAGCCTCGAAGCCCAACCAGCTTCGGGGACTACTGTCGGAGTAAATGGCCACGGGTAGCCTAACCGACTCCCCCTGGCTCTTCAAGAAATTATCGGGCCGATCGAGCCTTCAAGCACCCAAAGCACAGGGCCGCCTTCACCTGGCCGGCTATCTCACGGACCGACTACTGGAAGACGGCCCGGCCCTAAAAACCCTCCCGAAGAGAGCCACAAGATGGCCGACTCCAAGAAGCCGGCCACAAAAGGACCGACTCCAAGGACTCGGCCACAAGGGGACCGACTCCCAGAAGCTGGCCATAAGAAGACTGGCTCCCGGCAAGCGGCCAAGATTGCACCCTCAAGGGCTGCACCCACATAACGGTGACGAGACGGGGCGTGGCTATAGTACAGCCTGCCACCCCCGAATCCCAGAGCATGCGTGGCCACAGTGGGCCGTACGGGTCGGCCATCCCCCGTCCAGCGTGGCACTGTTGCCATGTTGACCATGACGCCACCCACGACAGGCTGTCAGGACGGCCCGCGGGCGGCGGGCCCCTTCAGCCAGAGAGAAGCTCGAAGACGGCCAAGCCCCCCCAGTCGGCCTGGGTCGTAGCCGGCTACCTCCCTCGAAGTATGTGCATCATTAAGGAGACAAGACGAGGTAAGGCTACAGTGAGAGCCCGCCAGGAGGCGGCACTGTAGCCATGCTTACCTCGGCAAGACCCCCAGGCGGTGGGGCCGGCAGCCGGCGGGACCCACCAGTCGGCGGGCCCCAGCGACCGGCGGATACAGACACTGACGGCCTGGACCCGCATCCAGCCGGATTACCATTGTACCCCTGGGGGGTAGGCCTATATAAACCCCCTGGGGCACCCATGCAAAGGGTTGATCTCTTAGAGTTTTAGACACCACATAGAGAGAAGAGGAGAGCTAGCCTTGCCCTTCTTCTTCCCCTAGCCAAACAGCTCAAGGAGCCACTTGTAGCCACTTGTGTTGATCTAGTGATCATGCGGAGACCCCGCAGAGCAGGACTAGGGGTGTTATCTCCACGGAGAGCCCCGAACCTGGGTAAGATTCGCCGGCGTGCATGTCTTCGCCTTATCCCATTTCCAGGCACCGGCGATGTCTTACTGGCTCCCACAATGATAAGCCACCCGTTGGCATATGTCGCACCTACCACCTGACAAGCTTTGATCCTCGTCTTGGTTATCCGTCGAGATTCATGTTATCTCCTTGGGGTAGTGAGGTTATGGTTTCTTGTCATGTGGCATTTTTTCGTGTTATATGTTAATCTGGTGCTTCAGATCAAAATGACGACAACTGCGCCTCCAGGGCACGTGCATGAAGACTTCTCGACAGTCATGGACGAGGTCAAGTCGGCTCCGGTAGATAAAAGAAAACTACTCCACTATATAGGCATGAGCCTCCGCGCTTGCTTGCTAGTGTTGCTCTGTTCACACAGTCTCGTCCTCTCCGGATCTAAACATGACAGCGGTGGCCACACTCTCCCTCTGCTCACCACTGGTCACAGATCTAGCCGAATCCTCTCCACTGGGGAAGGTGAGAAGGTGCAATGTTCACGCGGTCGTCCTCGGTGACGGCTCTTACCCACTGCCGGCGCGTCCCGATCAGCGTGCCTTGCCGTTCTCTCCCATGCACAGCCGGCTAGGGAGGGCCTTTGACCCCTTCTTTATCGCTGCCATAGTGTGGGAACATCCGGCCTCCCGCCGCCCACCTAGCGACATCCCGGCGACCCTCAGGTATAACTTCCTTCGAACCCGGCCTTGCTCTACTTCCCCAGCTCCTAATGTCGCTGCATTTGTATCTTTTACTATTTCTTAGGCCCCCTCGTAGATAGGATCGATCGGCTGTTTGAAAGCCACCTAAATTTTTACTGTTAAGAGGTAAAACTAGTTCATGCAGTCGAATCTAGTACTACTTGGTTCAAGCAGGGAAGAAAGGGGGTGGGGGTGGGGGAAGATTTTTTACCTGAATCTAGGACTTGGTCAAAAGAGGAAATAATGGGGGCGAAAAGTAGCAGAGACTGGCTATCCAACTGGTCTGTTATTCTAATAGGGAAATAAAGGGAAACACATTACAAACTCAATATAATCGATCTATTGGTTGAAAAAGGAAAGTAAGTGGGGACTGGGGGACAAGTCAACAGAGTATGTCCAGCACTAGATTTGCTAGCCTCACAAAATATAAGGTGGCTATACCGAAAAAAAATGGGACCAACCCAGATATCCTGTTCTGATGTTTGTTGCCCCGAGGCCCTCTTATGTAATGCCACTGGTAAAATGTAGCAGTCGCACTATTGAAAGTAAGGACACGTTAAACCAATGATGTTTTCAATGTAATGCCTCCAGTAATATGAATCAATGGCACTGTTTTTCATGTCCTACTAAATTTCCCATTAAGATAAGTTGCTTCTTTTCGTTAGAAATGCAACTGTCCTGGTCCGCCTACTCTCCCGTGCCCAAATACCAACTCTTTAGCAGTTGTTAACGTAATGTTGCTGGTAAAATGAAGCAATGGCACCATTAAATTAATGTCGTATTTAACGGTTGTCATAGTTAATCCTAATGCCCACACTAATATCTTGCAATGCTGCTGCTTTAGAAATTGCTACTGTCCTTGTAGGATTGCCATTCAGATAAGGAACATGCTTCTTTACATACATATATGTTTCATCACTTGTTAGTCACCCTCCTTTCCACCTTTTTGTACAAACAGAGATATACATTTCACGCTTGATCTTAGTTGAACTGCACAAATGATATCCAAATTATAGTTGAACATTCCACGAGCTTCACAACAAACCTTGATGTTGCTCAATTTTATTGCAACTAATGAAGAAGAAGCTGCTAGCTCATGCAACATTGCTTCATTTTAGATGAACTGCACAAAAAGGTCCCATGAATTGAATCATCCATGTTGGTGACTAGTGTCATCCCTTCTATGATGGCGTTGACTGCAGATATGGTTCCCATCACGAGGTATGTTCCCTTTTGGTCTGACCGTTTGCCAAAGATCTTGCATGTTGAGTCTGCTCTTGTGCTACTGTTTTGGCACTGCCATGATAAAGCAGTAATGTTATTATTTTGCACCTTAATCTAGTGGCACTATTAATTTGAGGCAATGGTTTGGCACCGCTAGTGCCACTGATTTTTTATATATATCGAAAGAGGGGGTTTCCTCTGATTTCATTAAAGAAACCCAACCATAGATAACCATTATCCGACAACATCTCAGTGTAAACGGGCAGTTATGCAACTACTACTAGAACGGACTGAGTACTAGCATGAGACAAGTTCGCCACATAAGCTAGGCAGGTAGGGGGACCCAGCACCAGCTTGACCAAGTTTGGATTATAACCCAAATGCTACAACAGAAACATCAGGGGGGAGATAGGGACTGAAAGAGTCAGCTTCAGCATCCCAGTCTAAGCACCCCCGGCCTCCATCCTTACAACGCACGGTACACCTTGCTTGCCACCTGCTCGACCCTAGTGCCACTGATAAAATGAAGTAATAATATAGTTAAAATAGAGCGAGTGTCCTCTCTATCATTTCATTTCCAATGTAGATAAAGAAAGTGCTTCTATTTATTAGTATATGTTTTATCAACTAGTCCCATTGTTAATGTTTAAGCGTTTCTGCAAACTGGGGTACTTAATTTTAGTCGATCTGCACAAAAATAGAGATTGGAATGTCTCAAGGCCCCTCCTTGTACTACCGTTGTACACTGATGTTCATCACTGGCAGAAGGTGTATCGGGGAGAATTGGGTTGATCTCTAGTATGAGGCCTACTGTATGAGGCATCGCAGGGCCCATCTCGCCCTCGCAGCATGGCATACTATGATACTATCGCAATAATTTCTTCTATTTGTTAGTGTATGTTTCATCAACTAGTGCCACTATAATGTAATCATGCTTTTTCATTATCTGTGCAAACAAGGTTATTCAGCTGCATTTTGGTGGAACTACACAAATGTACGGATGGAACCGGCATATATGCAGAGTGCGAGGGTGTGCCAAGTAAAAATTACCGACACCAACCATACTCCATGCATGCATTGGCATCCACCACCACCAGTGGGATGTGTGGCGTTCTCTGTGGACGGATCTTTCTCGGCAGCAAATCCTCTAACCAAATACTAGTAGCTTATATTGGCAGTTTTCTAGGGAGTATTCTTTTCTGAAATAAGCACCAATCTATTTTTCTTTATTTGTACACAGAGCCACAACTTTGTTTTTGGTCCAGAGCTATTTTAGGGTGATTGGCGTAGTACTCGGAGACTGATTGTAACCATGATTTTCATTAGCCGTCACACTGATTGTAAGCATGACCAGATGGAAGATTAGGTTAGTGTGAAGCTTACCTTAAACCCTACCGCCGTCGTCAAAACGAGGCAAACGTCGAGGGAACCGTGGAGAACAGCGGGGAAGCGACATCGCGCCATCCGGCCTCCTCTTGCGGTGGGAGAACGAATACTCTTGTGGCTCCGGCTGGCTCTGCACCCTCACGAACGGCACACAGTACTTGATCGATTTGTTATCCTCTGGATGCTCGACCTTCGACATGTACACCCACCACCTCCGCCTGACTTTCGCCTCGAGGGGGTGGTTTTGCAATGGAGAAGAGGGAGAGGCGAGACGGTGGTCTTGCAATGGAGAAGAGGGAGAGGCGAGACGGTGGTTTTGCAATGGAGAAGATGGAGAGGAGAGGGGGTGGTTTTGCAATGGAGAAGAGGGAGAGGTGAGACGGTGGTTTTGGAATCGAGATGATGGAGAGGAGAGGAGGTGGTTTTGCAATGGAGAAGAGGGAGAGGAGCATGCGGCAGCAATTTAGGATTGGACGAGAGGGCTGGCGCGCTGTGACTGGATCAAAATAAAAATCAATTTACCCTTCAATTAAGAAAGCGACCCCACATTAACTAGTCTCCCTTTTATTCTGGGTCATAATTGGCCATGATTTTCACAAATGAAATATATGTTATATGTTGCAAAAATAATATAATTTGAAAGTACATTCAGATACGAACCAAACAATACAATTTTTGGTGACATGCATTCACATTTTGCTTGTCAAATACAGTACGTGGTCAAACTTTGACTCAAAATACGCAAAACAAAAAAATACTTCCAAGACCAGCGCCGCTCCTCTCCTCTTAAACCACCGCCGCTCCTCTCTTGTTCCAATCTAAATGCAACGCCGCTCCTCTCATCTTCCATTTCAAAACCACCGCCCCTCCTCTCTTGTTCCAATCCAAAACCAGCGCTGCTCCTCTCACGTTCTAATCCAAAACCAGCACCGCTCCTCTCCTCTTCCATTCAAAAACCACCGCCGACGAGTAAAGGTGCCGTGGAGAAGTAGATCGATGGAGGAGTACAACCGATACGTGAGGATCACAGACGGCGACCCTGTGAAGCTAGCTAGGATGTTGGAGATACAGTCTTGGTTTGACAACAAGGACCAACAAGCGACGACGGCAACATCCATGGCCAAATATCTGCAACAGAGTGAAAAGGCGGTGATACTCCCGAAGGGAGTCGCGGGGGAGTATATAGAGCTGCTCATCTGGGCCATGGAGCAAACAGATTCACTGAATCCGATCGTGAGGGGGCGGTGGTGGGAGTATTGATCCCATATGGAGCATCCACCAGATATTGAAGCATCGAGCATCTACAGGGTGTCGTTTGTGAGGGTGTCGTGCCAGAGCAATTCGGTGGAGTCTTCGTCGACCGAACCCAACTGCAAGAGGAGAAAAGCAGTTGGCCCGACGACGCTTCCCCGCCATCCTCTCCCTCGCTGTTCACATCGTCACATGGGGCGGCTGTCTGCCGCCGAGGAATAGGAGGGGACTGCCCCCCCCCCAACCCAATAGTCAGGTAGGTTGTGAATTGTCAGGAGGAGCTTAGGGTTGTCAGTATTTGTAGGTTGTGAATTGTGTTTGTTGTTGTGTATTTTGGGAGTACTTTCAGATACGAATGTCTTTTGAATTTCAGATTTGCAGTATTGAGCATATGAAGTATTTTATGAATTCTAGAGATCTATTTTTAGCACTTCAAAAATGTAGTTTCATATAAAAGTGCAGACAATGTGATTCCCAGAGAAGAAACTGCAAGTTTTAGTTTCAGATAAGAAACTGCAAGTTTCAGTTTCAGATAAGAAAATGTAAGTTTCAGAGGTAGAGCATTTATATTAACACGCCCTTTTCAAATAAGGATAACATCATGTTGGAAGTTTTATTCATGGTTGAAAATGGAACTACTAGCCAGTTAACATCATGTTGATCAACATTCATGCATAGCACATCTTCATATGATGCATAGTCAAAAAGATATGTTATTTTCAAAATGCCTACACAATGTCGAGTGTGCGAAAAACAGAGAAAACGAGGGACGAAGTTTTGGCAAGTGTTGGACGTGGTGTGCATAGATGACAATGGGGACCCACATGTCAATAATGGCAGAGGCAAAAAATTTGGAGATATTTTCACTCCATCCTGTGGAATCGAACCCGGGCGGAACAACGGTCGGGTAGTGTCACTTGGCCACTGGGCTAGTTCAGTAGTTTTGGTAGAAATAAGGCACTGCGTCTAGTATTCCTTTGCCGGCTCCGGTGGTTCATTCTCGTCCTCCACCTTTGTGCGCTCGCTGCAGCGCTGCTGTCTATCATTGTGAACATGTTGAACAAACGAGAGGAATCTGGAGAGGACTGTACATGGAGAGGCGGACAGTCAGGACCCACCAGGTCTATGGCCGTACACAAGCAAGTGCCTCATTGAAAAAATACTTCCTCCTAATGCTATACTGACATTGGGGCCCACGGGTTTGTCAACATAGTTACATTTTTTGAGGTGCTTCAACGTAGTTACTAAAGGAGATAAATTTACAATAAAGTCGGGGAGCTGGCAGGTATCATTTATTATCAGTGGGCTAGCAAGTATCAGCTGGGTTGTGGGCTGCCCCGTCTATGCTTTGTTTTTTAACATGCGCAGCCCACGACATGTCGGTTTGTATTTTCTTGAGGGCCATCATGTATCAACCGGCCTATGGACCTCCCATCCTAGGTTTTATTTTTTTCTGAAACATCCGCAGTCCAACTTATGTATTTTTTTGAAGAAAACACAGAGGTCTGTTCTATTTTTTATATAAGAATAGGAACGCCAGGTCCAACTTATGTTTCCCTTCTAACTATATTATATATATTTATATTATTTTATATGTTATTATATATTATTGTTATTTTCATCATATATTTAACATATACTTACATATATATAAGACAACAATATCCCACGTCTTATTAACTTATAAAAATAATTTCTTAACAATAAAATCCTCGATTTTTTTACATTAAGGCAACGGAAATCCTGGTGATTGTGTACAAAAGCTTGGTAAGATTTAAGGACCAATGTAATAATAAATCACTTATTATTTAAATATATTTATAACAAAATGCTCAGCCTTGTTTATTTTTTGATAACATTGCTGCGCCCAAGCCAACAGTATAATTAGAACCAGCCCAGTAAAATCGTGTATTTCTAGAAAGTGCAAATGGGCTATAATTTTTTAGGTAAAAAATAAATGGGTCGCATGGACGCTAGATTATTTATTTAGCCAACTCAGCAAATTCGTGTATTTCGAGAAAGTGAAAATGGGTCGTCGTCTTAAAAAAATGGGCCGCATGGACGCTACATTATTTGTTCACCCAACCTAGCAAATGGACTGTAATTCTCAAAATTAATAATCAAATGGACTGTAAATTCTGAAAAATGGGTTGAATATGTGCCACATTTTTGGAGGCTGAAATGTGGGCCAATAGGTCGAACCCAACGCAAGTCTGTCGGATGTGGGGTTCCGGCAAACCCTTAAGGTTCGAACTCTGGGGTGCGCGCGAAGTTCTTTCCCTCCTACCGATCAATGCCCTAGCTCGCTAAGATCTCGCGGACGAACTCGACGAACTCGCAACATAGAAAGACACGAGATTTATACCGGTTCGGGGCACCGTTGTGGTGTAATACCCTACTCCAGTGTGTGGTGGTGGATTGCCTCTTGGGCTGATGAAGAACAGTACAAGGGGAAGAACAACCTCCTGAGGTTGGGGTGTTCTTGTGCTTGTCGAACTTGCGGGGGTGAGGACTCGATCCCCTCTCTACTGTGGTGGCTAGTTCTACTTATATAGGCCTTGGTCCTGTCCCCAAATATTGAGCGGGAAGGGAGCCAACAATGGCGGGCTAATTTGAAAGGGGACAGCTAGTACAAGCTATCCTGACAAAAGTGGTCTTCGCCTGCAAAAGGCTCTGGTGGTGACGCCGTCTTGGGCTCCATGGTGACCTCCGTCCTACTGTCCTGCTGGTCTTGGTCTCGTTGCACTGATATGGAAACCTTTGCCTGATGCCTCGGTACTCCGCGCCTGCGCTTGCTTCCTTAGCACCAAAGAGGAAACAAGGACGCTGCGCGCGCTGGCGCCCGCCTGGAGCCCGCCTGGTGTCGATCGTCATGGCTTATGTCACGAGAGCCTCGCGAGGTTTGCCCCGCCTTGATATCTCCGCTCCTCGCGAGCCTGCCTGGAGAGGTCGCTCCTGAGGAGGTCTTGCGTCGTCCGCCTCGCGAGGCTTGGCCCCTCGCGAGGGTCTTGAATGCTTTGTTGATGAAGATGGGCCGTACAGGCCTGCTAGCACAGCCATGCCGTGGGCCGCAGGCAGGCAAGTCTGGGGACCCCCATTCCCAGAACGCCGACAGTAGCCCCCGGGCCCAAGGTGCGCTCGGGCTTGGCTTCGAGGCAAAGCCAAAGGTCAAGTACGGAGCACCGTGGGCCCCAAAATCCTGCAGCCTTGGTCGACGTGTGGCAGTTGATTGGACGTGGGCGTCTCCACTTCCCCACGCTGCCTCGGCAACTGCTTGTCCTGACAAAAGGCTGGTGCAGACAGTGCTTGCCTTCGTTGCTTCTTCCTTGCCTTGCTCCAGATCTCCTTTCTCGCTCCTCGCCGCCGAAACCTCCAGGTCTGCTCCAATCTTACTCCGCATCTGCGACCCATGGCACCGCGCAAGACCAAGCCCTCCTCGGCGCCGGCTTGGTACGAGCCAGCTCTGGAAGCACCCACCGTCACAGAGAAGAGCCTCGCCTCCACGCGCCTGCTGACGGCGTGGGAGAGCAACGAATGGGGGAAGACGGAGCTCCGGCTCACCTTCGACGTGCCGGAACCTGAGGGAAGCACCTTCTTCCCCTTCTTCTCGAGCAGCGTCGCCGTCGGGTTGGTTCCCCCCTTCTCTGATTTCTTTTATGAAGTCCTCGGCCACTACGGGCTGCAGACGCTGCACCTCCATCCCAACTCTATCCTTCTCCTGTCCATCTTCGCCTACTACTGTGAGGCGTACCTGGGTGTGATGCCACCCGTGGCGCTTCTACGCCACTTCTTCTTCCTTCGTGTCAGCGATGGACACATCTCCGGGTGCACCAATTTCATCGCATCTGGCAAGGCCAACTCAATCTCGAGTACCGGGAAGAGGGCCGACAATATCCGAGCAAAATGGGTCATGATGGACGCCAAAGCGCGCCCATCCGCGCTTCACCTTGCCAACGGAGGCGCCCCAGTTCAGCAAAGCGTGGCCCTGCACGAAGCTCGCTGATGAGCGGGCGTTGTTTGTGTTGGGGCAGATGCAGACCGACCTGAAACCAGGCAACGCGAAGGCGGCGAAGGTCACAGGGGCCATTCTCCTAAGGGAATTCTTGATGCTAAGTGTCGCCCCGCTCCAGGCGCGATCGCACCCCTTGTGGAAGCTTGGAGATGGAGAAGACAAGATCCGCCTGAGGCCGGGGGCCCTGCCTGACGACGAACTGGCTGCTGTCCTGCGCCTCCTGGTTAGGGATAACCAGGAGTACCCGCCGAGTGCCTTCACTCCTTTGTTCCTCCGCAAGGACTGGGAGCCACTTGTGCTTTCCAGGCCGACCTTCGACGCGCGCGGGCTGGTGCCGCCGACGACCACAGGAGCCCCTGCAGCGCTGAAGCCGGTGGAGGTGTCCTCCGACGAGTCCGGCGAGGGGAAGGAAGAGGAGGGGGACTCGGAGGCGACCCTCGAAGAGATGGGGGGAAACTCCCCCCTGAGCAAAGCTGAAATCCTCCGCACCCTTCCTGACGACGCTGAGGTCGAGGCCCGCCAGGAGGAGGGAGCTGCCCGTCGTCCTGACGAGGAGTAGGTCGGCACTGATCCCTCGGGACGCTGCCTCCGCCTTGACGCCGCCTGGGGCTGCCTCCAGCCCTCCTGCTGCGCCGTCTTCTGCCGCCGGGGCCCGCACGCCCACTTCTCAGGCCCCGGTGCTTTCGGGCTTCAAGCTCCCCAAGCAGAAGGTGGAATACGTCGCGGTGGATCGGTAAGTGCCTTGAGCTCCATCTTGTCCCTGCCTGTACTTGTTATTTCCTGACGTTCACCCTTGGTTGACCAGGCTGACACCTTCGGCGAAGAAAAGGAAGGGGATACGGTGGCCGCGCCTCCCTCCGCAGGGAAAGGAGGCAGCAGCACGCGCACCTCCCCAACACGGTCGCCCTCGCGAGGCCAAGAAGAGCATCGCCGGGAGGAGTCAGCCCCCATAGCCCCTCTGGCTCCTGAAGTGCCGGCGTCTGGCTCGGCTGAAGAGGTCCCGACTGCTCCGGAACCCGCAGTCTCCCAGGCCCTGGTGACGACGTCGTCTCCTTCCGCTGTCGCCCCTCCGCTCCCAGGTTCTTCTGCTCCCGCTGTTGTCCTGGAGCGTGCTCTTTCGGAGATGACCCAGCTGCAGGCAGATCTCCTGAGCGCGGACCCGCGCCTGGTGGCCGGGTGCCTAGAACTGGCCTCTGGCTGGCTTCATTCTGACTTGGCGGTCCGCGCGACATTGAGCCAGGCCGCGGCATCTTCCGAGAAGGAGAAGCATAGCACCACCAATGCTGCAGCCGGTCATGAGGCGGCACTGAAGGACGGCAAGGCCGCCCGCGACCGCTGCCAAGAGCTGGAGGATGAGCTGAAGAGCCTGCACGACAAGCACGCCGAAGAAGCACGCGGCCGCCTGGTGAAGGAGGAGGAGATGAAGGCGCGGGAGGACGCCATCAAGAACTGTGACGCTGAGCTGGAGGAGTTGGGGAAGACACAGGCCGCCGAGCGCAGCCGGCTGGAAGAGCTGGAGCGGAGGGTGAAGGCGAGGGAGGCCGATCTTGACGCCAAGGCGCGAGTCCTGGCCGAAGACCGCGTGGCCTTTGCCGATCTCGAGAAGAGGTCTCGCAAGGCACTGAAGACGCTCTACGAGCACGGCTTGGAGAGGCCACTGACCACCGATGAGGACGGCCCCGCCCTGCTGCTTCCTCTCCTGGTGAAGGCACTTGAGGAAGTCGTGGATGGTATCGGTCCCATGGCAGAGGCAGAAGCTCGCGTCGTGTCTTCAGCTGCCTTGACCCGTGTCTTCAGCCATCTGCACCTTCGTGACCCCAGCGCTTGTCTTGACGAGCTGCTGGAGCCTGTGGCTGATGATGGCTACGCAGCCGCCGCCGCAGCCGTGCTAGGTCAAGTGGAGGCCCTGCTGAAGAAGTTCCGCGGCTTTGCCTCCGCGCCCTTGTCTGGTGATGCCGCCGATGCTGCGGCTGGTGGTGCAGGTGAAGATGTCGTCACCCGAGGAGGAGCACCTTCTGCAGGCAATGGCGGTGTCCAGGGGTGACCTGCGGCTACTCTCCTGTTTCGTCCCTGTAATATGCATCAGGACTCGTGGAGGCGTTAAACTTTTCATTTGGTATTGTGAGGACAATATGTTTTGTAATATTTGCTTCGAGATTTTGCGGTTTCCTTCCTATTTGCTTTGCGTTCTGCGTCGGCAGAGCCCAGCCCCGCGCATACCTCAACCGCCATTAGGCCGGCCGGAGAACAGGACGGACCAAGGAGTGAGGGGCTACGTGACCAGTTAGGCTCCTGAGTCACGATGCTCAGGAGTCCCCCTTGATGCACAAACAATTTCCATACCTGCCCTCGCCGAGGCCTCGGGAGGGGCGTGCGACGGCCAGGTCCAGGAGACCTGGTTGAGTGGCGTGCGCTTGGGCGTGGCCCGAGCGCAGCCCCTATGTCCAGCCCCCTCGCGCGGCTCTCCCGAGGGGAGGCGTTGCAGTGAGGCCGGACGTTGAGCTCTGGGGCTCCCTGAGGTTGGTACGACCGTGGAGCCGCCCTCAGTTGTTTATCACCAGCACGGAGCATAGTGCTTCCGCTTGTGCACGGGCATAGCCGCTCCTCGCCAGTGTCGACGGCCAACGTGGAGCATGGTGCTTCACTTGTGCGTGGGAGGGGGGCCCCTTCGGGAGGAGCCCCCAGGGCGTGTACAGCCCCGCCCTGACACGTGGCTTGCACGGCAGGGCTACGAGGTGTATCTGGGCACTCGTGAGCCAGCGCGGGACTCACGAGGCCCTACCTCAAGGCGGGTTGCGCCTGGTCTTGAGTCCTTGGTAGCTGTGCATTCCTGCGAGGCGGTTAGGTGCAAGCGCTCTACGTCCTCAGGTCCCGGCCTTCGAGCGAGCTCAACCGCCACTGGTATGCCAGGTCACGATGCCGTGGACAAGGCCAGGGGGTGAGGGCTGGAGAGCCAGTAAGAGCTCCTGAGTCGCGATGCTCAGGAGCCCCCCTTTTAACGTGCAAGCGGATTACTTGGAAGAGGTGGGAACTCGCGGTGCCGCCTGGTGCTATCCTCATGATATTCCTGCGAGCCAGCACAAGGGGAAACACAGTTTTGCTGTTATGGTTGCCAGCCTGCCGCTGGTTGCTCTGTGAGGAGATGAAGGCACTGAGGGCTTGATGAGGTGACGTCCGGGGGCGTGCTGCGAGCCAGAGCTCGACCGCTCAAGTTTGTCGACGTGGCAGGGACGGACCCATGCACCAGCGTCGTGCCTGTGTGAGGAGGCTCCGTGGAAGGCGACGATCGAGCAGGTGGCAATCATAGGCAGATTAAGCATGGGAGGCAAATCATCTTGGGTAAATGCGGAAAGATACATGCCACTGGGTCAGGCCCAAGCGGCTCGGGATGATGCAGCCCGAGGGGCGCCCCCAGCAAGGTAAACTGAAGACATAAGAAAAGGGTACATGCCACAGGGGCGGACCCATGCGGCCTGGGAATAATGCAACCCGAGGGGCGCTCCCAGCTAAACGAACTTGGAAAATGTCACCTCGTTCTGTTGACGAAGGAGAGTTGGGGCAGCTGAAGGTACGCGGCGAAGGAATGGCTCCTCACGATCCACCGGGGCCCTGAGCCTCGGGAGTGATGTCTACTACATAACCTTCTTCTTGTAGACGTTGTTGGGCCTCCAAGTGCAGACGTTTGTAGGACAGTAGCAAATTTCCCTCAAGTGGATGACCTAAGGTTTATCAATCCGTGGGAGGCGTAGGATGAAGATGGTCTCTCTCAAACAACCCTGCGACCAAATAACAAAGAGTCTCGTGTGTCCCCAACACACCCAATACAATGGTAAATTGTATAGGTGCACTAGTTCGGCGAAGAGATGGTGATACAAGTGCAATATGGATGGTAGATATAGGTTTTTGTAATATGAAAATATAAAAACAGCAAGGTAACTAATGATAAAAGTGAGCACAAACGGTATTTCAATGCGTTGAAACGAGGCCTAGGGTTCATACATTCACTAGTGCAAGTTCTCTCAACAATAATAACATAACTGGATCATATAACTATCCCTCAACATGCAACAAAGAGTCACTCCAAAGTCACTAATAGCGGAGAACAAACGAAGAGATTATTGTAGGGTACGAAACCACCTCAAAGTTATTCTTTCGGATCGATCTATTCAAGAGTTCGCACTAGAATAACACCTTAAGACACATATCAACCAAAACCCTAATGTCACCTAGATACTCCAATGTCACCTCAAGTATCCGTGGGTATGATTATACGATATGCATCACACAATCTCAGATTCATCTATTCAAACCAACACAAAGTACTTCAAAGAGTGCCCCAAAGTTTCTACCGGAGAGTCAAGACGAAAACGTGTGCCAAACCCTATGCATAAGTTCACGAGGTCACGGAACCCGCAAGTTGATCACCAAAACATACATCAAGTAGATCACGTGATATCCCATTGTCACCACAGATAAGCACATGCAAGACATACATCAAGTGTTCTCAAATCCTTAAAGACTCAATCCGATAAGATAACTTCAAAGGGAAAACTCAATCCATTACAAGAGAGTAGAGGGGGAGAAACATCATAAGGTCCAACTATAATAGCAAAGCTCGCAATACATCAAGATCATGCCAAATCAAGAACACGAGAGAGAGAGAGAGAGATCAAACACATAGCTACTAGTAGATACCCTCAGCCCCGAGGGTGAACTACTCCCTCCTCGTCATGGAGAGCGTCGGGATGATGAAGATGGCCATCGGTGATGGATCCCCCCTCCGGCAGGGTGCCGGAACAGGGTCCCGATTAGTCTTTGGTGGCCACAGAGGTTTGCGGCGGCGGAACTCCTGATCTAGGTTATTTTCTGGAGGTTCCAGTATTTATAGGATTTTTTGACGTTGGTCTCACGTCAGGGGGGGTCTCTGGGTTGTCCACGAGGCAGGGGCCCATGCCCAGGGGGGTGGGCGCGCCCCCCACCCTCGTGGGTAGCCCGAGACTCCCCTGGCCCAACTCTTTTGCTCCGGGGTCTTCTTTTGGTCCATAAGAAATCGTCAAAAATTGGCACGTCCATTGGACTCCGTTTGGTATTCCTTTTCTGTAAAACTCAAAAACAAGGAAAAAACAGAAACTGGCACTGGGCTCTAGGTTAATAGGTTAGTCCCAAAAATCATATAAAATAGTATATAAATGCATATAAAACATCCTAGAAGGATAATATAATAGCATGAATACTTCATAAATTATAGATACGTTGGAGACGTATCAGCATCCCCAAGCTTAATTCCTGCTCGTCCTCGAGTAGGTAAATGATAAAAGAAATAATTTATGAAGTGTGAATGCTAGCAGGTGCACATGTTTGATCAATGATAATTTCAATCACCTTTTCTAGCATCATTATATGTCATAAGAGTAGCTCAACTCATAAAACTTTTCATGATCAAGTAACAAGCTATTCACATGTTAAAGCGTAGACCATAAACTTTCTTGAATACTAACAAACTATGTTCTCAGTCATCAAACAATTGCAATTCATCTTATTTTCAGGAAGGGTCTATGTAAGAGCTTTGATTTAGCAAATCCCACATACTCAACTATCATATAGTCTTCCATGATTGCTACCACTCAAAGCATATCTTTAGAAAAAATAGCATTCATCGAACATAGAGAAAGATAGGGGCTTAATGTTTCGTCTCCCAACCTTTTACCTCAAGGGTAATGTCAACAATAATAATTCATGATCAAATATATTTGAATGGCCATATATGCTTAGACCTTTCTCCACCACATGATGCTTGCCAACTAAAAAGTAGGTTGGAATGAGAAGGAATACTACTGACTCTTGCATAAAAGTAAAAGATAGGCCCTTCGCAGAGGCAAGCAGGGATTTGCAGAGGTGCCAGAGCTCGAAGCTAAAACAGAGATGAAAATAATTTTGAGAGGTATGCTTTCATTGTCAACATAACGACCAAGAGTTCCCAATATCTTTCATACTAGATACATTATAGGCAGTTCCCAAACAGAAAGGTAAAGATTTTACTCCCCCCTCCACCAACAATCACACTCCACGGCTTGTCCGAAACAACGGGTGCCGTCCAACTTTCAACAATCCTGGGGGAGTTTGTTTAAATTATTTGTGAATTTGTTTTTGATCTTTTGATCATAGGACTGGGCATCCCAGTTACCAGCCATTTTCTCGTGAATGATGAGCGGAGTCCACTCATCGTGAGAATAACCCACCTAGCATGGAAGATATTGACAGCCCCTAGTCGCTACATGAGCGATTCGGGCATACAAAACAGATTATTATTTGAAGGTTTAGAGTTTGGCACATGCAAATTTACTTGGAACGGCAGGTAAATACCGCATATAGGTAGATATGGTGGACACTCATGGAATAAACTTGGTTCAAGGAATTTGGATGCACAAGCAGTACTCCCGCTAAGTACAGATATTTTGGCCAGCAAAGGATTCTAAATAGCAAGCACCACATGTTAGAGGATCCATAACAATATAACTTCTATACAAATATACCCAAGCATAACTCATTATGTTGTCTTCCTTGTCCAACTTCAACTAATTTGCTCATGTTTGAAAATAATTAATGGGTCTCACAATCATAGAAGATGTCCAAGATAGTATATTTATATGTGAAATCTCTCTTCCTTCAATATTCTTTCATGAATTGTTCACGTGACCAATACAATGTTTGCTAACCTTCAAAAAATTTACCACCTCTACTTCTTATATGTGAAGGCATTACTCCCCATGGGATAAGCATATGAAACATATATAATTTCAGATTTATGATATTCAAATCATTCAACCATTTACTCATAGGATATAAGTGAAGCACACGAGTAAATGACAAACTACTCCAAAAAGATATAAGTGAAGAACAATCAGTAGTTAAATAATTATTTAGCTATGTGAAGAATCTCCCATTTAATAATTTCAGAACTTGATATTTTATTCCAACAGCAAGCAAAACAAAATAAAACTACATTTCAAGGATAGCACTAATCATGTGAAGAAGCAAAAACTTAGGATCAACCGATACTAATGGATAATTGTTGAAGGAAAAAGGTGGGATGCCTACCGGGGCCCAAGCTTGGATGCTTGAGACTTCTTGAAATATTATCTTGGGGTGCCTTGGGCATCCCCAAGCTTGAGCTTTTGTGCCTCCTTAATTCCTTTTATATCTCGGTTTCCTAAATCTCGAAAGCTTCATCCACACAAAACTCAACAAGAACTCGTGAGATAAGTTAGTATAAACCAATGCAAAAACCTTATCATTTTCTACTGTAACAAATCACTAAAATTATTATTCAACATTGCATACTAAATGCCTCTGCATATTTAATACTCCTATCCTCAAATAGAATCATTAAACAAGCAAACATATGCAAACAATGCAAACATAACAGCAATCTGCCAAAACAGTACAGTCTGTAAAGAATGCAAGATTCATCATACTTCCCTAACTCCAAACATTATGAAATTATACCACACTGTAGAAAATTTATCAGAGCTTATTATGCAAAAAGTTTCAACATTTTATCATATTCTGGCTTTTCTAGGGAATTTTTGCAACAGCGGTAAACTTTCTGTTTTGAAACAGCAATATGTATACTTGCAAAATAAGCATGGTAAACGCTATCCTTGACATTTTTATTGAAAATAAAGATGCAAAATATTATTCTAAATAACAGCAAGCAAATACTAACAAAATAAAATGACGCTCCAAGCAAAACACATACCATGTGGTGAATAAAAATATAGCTCCAAGTAAAGTTACCGATGAACGAAGACGAAAGAGGGGATGCCATCCGGGGCATCCCCAAGCTTAGGCTCTTGGTTGTCCTTGAATATTACCTTGGGGTGCCTTGGGCATCCCCAAGATTAGTCTCTTGCCACTCCTTATTCCATAGTCCATCGAATCTTTACCCAAAACTTGAAAACTTCACAACACAAAACTTAACAGAAAACTCGTAAACTCCGTTAGTATAAGAAAATAAATCACCACTTAGGTACTGTTGTGAACTCATTCTAAATTCATAATGGTGTAATATCTAATGTATTCCAACTTATCTATGGTTCATACCCTCCGATACTACTCATAGATTCATCAAAATAAGCAAACAACACATAGAAAACAGAATCTGTCAAAAACAGAACAGTCTGTAGTAATCTTTATCAAACGTATACTTCTGGAACTCAAACAATTCTGCCAAAATAGGACGACCTATATAATTTGATTATTTATCTACTGCAATTTGAATCAGTATTTTATCACTTTCTGGTGAATTTTAACAATTTTTTTCGTGAGAAGAAAGTTTCTGTCTTTTTCAGCAAGATCAAATAACTATCATCCAAGAAGATCCTATAGGTTTTACTTGGCACTTTATTGAAACAAAATATATAAAACATGATTACTATAGTAGCTTAATCATGTGAACACACAAAAACAGTAGGGGTAAATATTGGGTTGTCTCCCAACAAGCGCTTTTCTTTAATGCCTTTTAGCTAGGCATGATGATTTCAATGATGCTCACATAAAAGATAAGAATTGAAACATAAAGAGAGCATCATGAAGCATATGACAAGCACATTTAAGCCTAACCCACTTCCTATGCATAGGGATTTTGTAATCAAACAACTTCTGGGAACAAGAATCAACTAGCATAGGAAGGCAAAACAAGCATAACTTCAAGATTTTAAGCGCATAAAGAGGAAACTTGATATTATTGCAATTCCTACAAGCATATGTTCCTCCCTCATAATAATTTTCAGTAGCATCATGAATGAATTCAACAATATAACTATCACAAAAAGCATTCTTTTCATGATATACAAGCATAGAAATTTTATTACTCTCCACATAAGCAAATTTCTTCTCATGAATAGTAGTGGGAGCAAACTCAACAAAATAACTATCATGTGAGGCATAATCCAATTGAAAATTAAAATCATGATGAAAAGTTGTATGGTTATCATTGTTCTTTATAGCATACATGTCATCACAATAATCATCATAAATAGGAGGCATGCTATCATCAAAATAAATTTGCTCATCCAAACTTGGGGGACTAAACATATCATCTTCATCAAACATAGCATCCCCAAGCTTGTGGCTTTGCATATCATTAGCATCATGGATATTCAAGGAATTCATACTAACAACATTGTAATCATGCTCATCATTCAAATATTTAGTGCCAAACATTCTAATGCATTCTTCTTCTAGCACTTGAGCACAATTATCTGAATCCTTATTTTTCACGAAAGACATTAAAAAGATGAAGCATATGAGGTAACCTCAATTCCTTTTTTTGTAATTTTCTTTTATAGACTAAACTAGTGATAAAACAAGAAACTAAAAGATTCGATTGCAAGATCTAAAGATATACCTTCAAGCACTCACCTCCCCGGCAACGGCGCCAGAAAAGAGCTTGATGTCTACTACATAACCTTCTTCTTGTAGACGTTGTTGGTGAAGGAAATATGCCCTAGAGGCAATAATAAAGTTATTATTTATTTCCTTATATCATGATAAATGTTTATTATTCATGCTAGAATTGTATTAACCGGAAACATAATACTTGTGTGAATACATAGACAAATAGAGTGTCACTAGTATGCCTCTACTTGACTAGCTCGTTGATCAAAGATGGTTATGTTTCCTAGCCATAGACATGGGTTGTCATTTGATTAACGGGATCACATCATTAGGAGAATGATGTGATTGACTTGACCCATTCCGTTAGCTTAGCACTCGATCGTTTAGTATGTTGTTATTGCTTTATTCATGACTCATACATGTTCCTATGACTATGAGATTATGCAACTCCCGTTTACCGCAGGAACACTTTGTGTGCTACCAAACGTCACAACGTAATTGGGTGATTATAAAGGTGCTCTACAGGTGTCTCCGAAGGTACTTGTTGGGTTGGCGTATTTCGAGATTAGGATTTGTCACTCCGATTGTCGGAGAGGTATCTCTGGGCCCACTCGGTAATGCACATCACTATAAGCCATGCAAGCATTGCAACTAATGAGTTAGTTGTGGGATGATGTATTATGGAATGAGTAAAGAGACTTGCCGGTAACGAGATTGAACTAGGTATTGAGATACCGACGAAAGAATCTCGGGCAAGCAACATACCGATGACAAAGGGAACAACGTATGTTGTTATGCGGTCTGACCGATAAAGATCTTCGTAGAATATGTGGGAGCCAATATGAGCATCCAGGTTCCGCTATTGGTTATTGACCGGAGACATGTCTCGGTCATGTCTACATAGTTCTCGAACCCGTAGGGTCCGCACGCTTAAAGTTTCGATGACGGTTATATTATGAGTTTATGAGTTTTGATGTACCAAAGGTTGTTCGGAGTCCCGGATGTGATCACGGACATGACGAGGAGTCACGAAATGGTCGAGACATGAAGATTGATATATTGGAAGCCTATATTTGAATATCGGAAGTGTTCCGGGTGAAATCGGGATTTTACCACAGTACTGAGGGGTTACCGGAACCCCCCGGGGGCTTAATGGGCCATAGTGGGCCTTAGTGGAGAAGAGGAGAGGCGGCCAGAGCAGGGCCGCGCGCCCCTCCCCCCTAGTCCGAATAGGACAAGGAGAGGGGGCGGCGCCCCCCTTTCCTTCCTCTCTCCCTCCTCTTTCCCCCCTTCTCCTAATCCAACAAGGAAGGGAGGGAGTCCTACTCCCGGTGGGAGTAGGACTCCTCCTGGCGCGCCTCCTCCTGGCCGGCCGCACCTCCCCCTTGCTCCTTTATATACGGGGGCAGGGGGCACCCCAGAGACACAACAACTGATCGTTTGATCTTTTAGCCGTGTGCGGTGCCCCCCTCCACCATAGTCCACCTCGATTATACTGTAGCAGTGCTTAGGCGAAGCCCTGCGTCGGTAGAACATCATCATCGTCACCACGCCGTCATGCTGACAAAACTCTCCCTCAACACTCGGGTGGATCGGAGTTCGAGGGACGTCATCGGGCTGAACGTGTGCTGATCTCGGAGGTGCCGTGCGTTCGGTACTTGATCGGTCGGATCGTGAAGACGTATGACTACATCAACCGCGTTGTGCTAACGCTCCCGCTTTCGGTCTACGTGGGTACGTGGACAACACTCTCCCCTCTCGTTGCTATGCATCACCATGATCTTGCGTGTGCGTAGGATTTTTTTTGAAATTACTATGTTCCCCAACAATGGTATCAGAGCCAGGTTTTATGCGTTGATGTTATATGCACGAGTAAAACACAAGTGAGTTGTGGGCGATATAAGTCATACTGCTTACCAGCATGTCATACTTTGGTTCGGCGGTATTGTTGGATGAAGCGGCCCGGACCGACATTACGCGTACGCTTACGCGAGACTGGTTCCACCGACGTGCTTTGCACACAAGTGGCTGGCGGGTGTCAGTTTCTCCAACTTTAGTTGAACCGAGTGTGGCTACGCCTGGTCCTTGCGAAGGTTAAAACAGCAACAACTTGACAAACTATCATTGTGGTTTTTGATGCGTAGGTAAGAACGGTTCTTGCTAAGCCCAGTAGCAGCCACGTAAAACTTGCAACAACAAAGTAGAGGACGTCTAACTTGTTTTTGCAGGGCATGTTGTGATGTGATATGGTCAAGACATGATGCTAAATTTTATTGTATGAGATGATCATGTTTTGTAACCGAATTATCAGCAACTAGAAGGAGCCATATGGTTGTCGCTTTATTGCATGCAATGCAATCGCCCTGTAATGCTTTACTTTATCACTAAGCGGTAGCGATAGTCGTAGAAGAATAAGATTGGCGATATGGCAACGATGCTACGATGGAGATCAAGGTGTCGCACCGGTGATGATGGTGATCATGACGGTGCTTCGGAGATGGAGATCACAAGCACAAGATGATGATGGCCATATCATATCACTTATATTGATTGCATGTGATGTTTATCTTTCATGCATCTTATCTTGCTTTGATTGACGGTAGCATTATAATATGATCTCTCACTAAATTTCAAGATAAAAGTGTTCTCCCTGAGTATGCACCGTTGCCAAAGTTCGTCGTGCCCAGACACCACGTGATGATCGGGTGTGATAAGCTCTACGTCCATCTACAACGGGTGCAAGCCAGTTTTGCACACGCAGAATACTCAGGTTAAACTTGACGAGCCTAGCATATGCAGATATGGCCTCGGAACACTGATACCGAAAGGTCGAGCATGAATCATATAGTAGATATGATCAACATAGTGATGTTCACCATTGAAAACTACTCCATTTCACGTGATGATCGGTTATGGTTTAGTTGATTTGGATCACGTGATCACTTACATGATTAGAGGGATGTCTATCTAATTGGGAGTTCTTAAGTAATATGATTAATTGAACTTAAATTTATCATGAACTTAGTACCTGATAGTATCTTGCTTGTCTATGTTGATTGTAGATAGATGGCCCGTGATGTTGTTCCGTTGAATTTTAATGCGTTCCTTGAGAAAGCAAAGTTGAAAGATGATGGTAGCAATTACACGGACTGGGTCCGTAACTTGAGGATTATCCTCATTGCTGCACAGAAGAGTTACGACCTAGAAGCACCGCTAGGTGTACCACCTGCGCCAGCAACTGCAGACATTGTGAATGCCTGGCAGTCACGTGTTGATGACTACTCGATAGTTCAGTGTGCCATGCTTTACAGCTTAGAACCGGGACTTCAACGACATTTTGAACGTCATGGAGCATATGAGATGTTCCAGGAGTTGAAGTTAATATTTCAAGCAAATGCCCGGATTGAGAGATATGAAGTCTCCAATAAGTTCTACAGCTGCAAGATGGAGGAGAATAGTTCTGTCAGTGAGCATATACTCAGAATGTCTGGGTACTGCAATCACTTGATTCAACTGGGAGTTAATCTTCCGGATGATAGCGTCATTGACAGAATTCTTCAATCACTGCCACCAAGCTACAAGAGCTTCGTGATGAACTATAACATGCAAGGAATGGATAAGACGATTCCTGAGCTCTTCGCAATGCTAAAGGCTGCGGAGGTAGAAATCAAGAAGGAGCATCAAGTGTTGATGGTCAATAAGACCACCAGTTTCAAGAAAAAGGGCAAAGGGAAGAAGAAGGGGAACTTCAAGAAGAACAGCAAGCAAGTTGCTGCTCAAGAGAAGAAACCCAAGTCTGGACCTAAGCCTGAGACTGAATGCTTCTACTGCAAGCAGGCTGGTCACTGGAAGCGGAACTGCCCCAAGTATTTGGCAGATAAGAAGGATGGCAAGGTGAACAAAGGTATATGTGATATACATGTTAATGATTTGTACCTTACTAGAGCTCGCAGTAGCACCTGGGTATCTGATACTAGTTCTGTTGCTAATATTTGCAACTCGAAACAGCGACTACGGATTAATCGAACACTGGCCAAGGACGAGGTGACAATGCGCGTGGGAAACGGTTCCAAAGTCGGCACGCTACCTCTACATCTACCATCGGGATTAGTATTAGACATAAATAATTGTTATTTGGTGCCAGTGTTGAGCATGAACATTATATCTGGATCTTGTTTGATGCGAGACGGTTATTCATTTAAATCAGAGAATAATGGTTGTTCTATTTATATGAGTAATATCTTTTATGGTCATGCACCCTTGAAGAGTGGTCTATTTTTGATGAATCTCGATGGTAGTAATACACATATTCATAATGTTGAAGCCAAAAGATGCAGAGTTGATAATGACAGTGCAAATTATTTGTGGCACTGCCGTTTGGGTCATATTGGTGTAAAGCGCATGAAGAAACTCCATACTGATGGACTTTTTGAACCACTTGATTATGAATCACTTGGTACTTGCGAACCGTGCCTCATGGGCAAGATGACTAAAACGCCGTTCTCCGGAACTATGGAGAGAGCAACAGATTTGTTGGAAATCATACACACAGATGTATGTGGTCCGATGAATGTTGAGGCTCGCAGCGGGTATCGTTATTTTCTCACCTTCACAGATGATTTAAGCAGATATGGGTATATCTACTTAATGAAACATAAGTCTGAAACATTTGAAAAGTTCAAAGAATTTCAGAGTGAAGTTGAATATCATCGTAACAAGAAAATAAAGTTTCTACGATCTGATCGTGGAGGAGAATATTTGAGTTACGAGTTTGGTCTACATTTGAAACAATGCGGAATAGTTTCGCAACTCACGCCACCCGGAACACCACAGCGTAATGGTGTGTCCGAACATCGTAATCGTACTTTACTAGATATGGTGTGATCTATGATGTCTCTTACTGATTTACCACTATCGTTTTGGGGTTATGCTTTAGAGACGGCCGCATTCACGTTAAATAGGGCACCATCGAAATCCGTTGAGACGATGCCTTATGAACTGTGGTTTGGCAAGAAACCAAAGTTGTCGTTTCTTAAAGTTTGTGGCTGCGATGCTTATGTGAAAAAGCTTCAACCTGATAAGCTCGAACCCAAATCGGAGAAATGTGTCTTCATAGGATACCCAAAGGAGACTGTTGGGTACACCTTCTATCACAGATCCGAAGGCAAGACATTCATTGCTAAGAATGGATCCTTTCTAGAGAAGGAGTTTCTCTCGAAAGAAGTGAGTGGGTGGAAAGTAGAACTTGATGAGGTAACCGTACCTGCTCCCTTATTGGAAAGTAGTTCATCACAGAAACCGGTTCCTGTGACGTCCATACCAATTAGTGAGGAAGTTAATGATGATGATCATGGAACTTCAGATCAACTTGTTACTGAACCTCATAGGTCAAACAGAGTAAGATCCGCACCAGAGTGGTACGGTAATCCTGTTCTGGAGGTTATGTTACTAGACCATGACGAACCTACGAACTATGAAGAAGCGATGGTGAGCCCAGGTTCCGCAAAATGGCTTGAGGCCATGAAATCTGAGATGGGATCCATGTATGAGAACAAAGTGTGGACTTTGGTTGACTTGCCCGATGATCGGCACGCCATTGAGAATAAATGGATCTTCAAGAAGAAGGCTGACGCTGACGGTAATGTTACTGTCTATAAAGCTCGACTTGTTGCGGAAGGTTTTCGACAAGTTCAAGGGATTGACTACGATGAGACTTTCTCACCCATAGCGATGCTTAAGTCTGTCCGAATCATGTTAGCAATTGCCGCATTCTATGATTATGAAATTTGGCAAATGGATGTCAAAACTGCATTCCTGAATGGATTTCTGGAAGATGAGTTGTATATGATGCAACCAGAAGGTTTTGTCAATCCAAAGGGAGCTAAAAAAGTGTGCAAGCTCCAGCGATCCATTTATGGACTAGTGCAGGCCTCTCGGAGTTGGAATAAACGCTTATATATTGGGCATCAAGATCTATAGAGATAGATCAAGGCACTTAATTGGACTTTCACAAAGCACATACCTTGACAAAGTTTTGAAGAAGTTCAAAATGGATCAAGCAAAGAAAGGGTTCTTGCCTGTGTTACAAGGTATGAAGTTGAGTAAGACTCAATGCCCGACCATTGCAGAAGATAGAGAGAAGATGAAAGATGTTCCCTATGCTTCAGCCATAGGCTCTATCATGTATGCAATGCTGTGTACCAGACCTGATGTGTGCCTTGCTATAAGTCTAGCAGGGAGGTACCAAAGTAATCCAGGAGTGGATCACTGGACAGCGGTCAAGAACATCCTGAAATACCTGAAAAGGACTAAGGATATGTTTCTCGTTTATGGAGGTGACAAAGAACTCATTGTAAATGGTTACGTTGATGCAAGGTTTGACACTGATCCGGACGATTCTAAATCGCAAACCAGATACGTGATTACATTGAATGGTGGAGCTATCAGTTGGTGCAGTTCTAAACAAAGCATCGTTGCGGGATCTACGTGTGAAGCGGAGTACATAACTGCTTCGGAAGCAGCAAATGAAGGAGTCTGGATGAAGGAGTTCATATCCGATCTAGGTGTCATACCTAGTGCATCGGCTCCAATGAAAATCTTTTGTGACAATACTGGAGCAATTGCCTTGGCGAAGGAATCCAGATTTCACAAGAGAACCAAGCACATCAAGAGACGCTTCAATTCCATCTGGGATCTAGTCCAGGTGGGAGACATAGAAATTTGCAAGATACATACGGATCTGAATGTTGCAGACCTGTTGACTAAGCCTCTTCCACGAGCAAAACATGATCAGCACCAAGACTCCATGGGTGTTAGAATCATTACTGTGTAATCTAGATTATTGACTCTAGTGCAAGTGGAAGACTGAAGGAAATATGCCCTAGAGGCAATAATAAAGTTATTATTTATTTCCTTATATCATGATAAATGTTTATTATTCATGCTAGAATTGTATTAACCGGAAACATAATACTTGTGTGAATACATAGACAAACAGAGTGTCCCTAGTATGCCTCTACTTGACTAGATCGTTGATCAAAGATGGTTATGTTTCCTAGCCATAGACATGGGTTGTCATTTGCTTAACGGGATAACATCATTAGGAGAATGATGTGATTGACTTGACCCATTCCGTTAGCTTAGCACTCGATTGTTTAGTATGTTGCTATTGCTTTCTTCATGACTTATACATGGTCCTATGACTATGAGATTATGCAACTCCCGTTTACCGGAGGAACACTTTGTGTGCTACCAAACGTCACAACGTAACTGGGTGATTATAAAGGTGCTCTACAGGTGTCTCCAAAGGTACTTGTTGGGTTGGCGTATTTTGAGATTAGGATTTGTCACTCCGATTGTCGGAGAGGTATCTCTGGGCCCACTCGGTAATGCACATCACTATAAGCCTTGCAAGCATTGCAACTAATGAGTTAGTTGTGGGATGATGTATTACGGAACGAGTAAAGAGACTTGCTGGTAACGAGATTGAACTAGGTATTGAGATACCGATGATCGAATCTCGGGCAAGTAACATACCGATGACAAAGGGAACAACGTATGTTGTTATGCGGTCTGACCGATAAAGATCTTCATAGAATATGTGGGAGCCAATATGAGCATCGAGGTTCCGCTATTGGTTATTGACCGGAGACGTGTCTCGGTCATGTCTACATAGTTCTTGAACCCGTAGGGTCCGCACGCTTAAAGTTTCGATGACGGTTATATTATGAGTTTATGAGTTTTGATGGACCGAAGGTTGTTCGGAGTCCCGGATGTGATCACGGACATGACGAGAAGTCTCGAAATGGTCGAGACATGAAGATTGATATATTGGAAGCCTATATTTGGATATCGGAAATTTTCCGGGTGAAATCGGGATTTTACCGGAGTACAGAGGGGTTACCGGAACCCCCCGAGGGCTTAATGGGCCATAGTGGGCCTTAGTGGAGAAGAGGAGAGGCGGCCAGGGCAGGGCCGCGCGCCCCTCCCCCCTAGTCCAAATAGGACAAGGAGAGGGGGGCGGCGCCCCCCCTTTCCTTCCTCTCTCCCTCCTCTTTCCCCCCTTCTCCTAATCCAACAAGGAAGGGAGGGAGTCCTACTCCCGGTGGGAGTAGGACTCCTCCCGGCGCGCCTCCTCCTGGCCGGCCGCACCTCCCCCTTGCTCCTTTATATACGGGGGCAGGGGGCACCCCAGAGACACAACAATTGATCGTTTGATCTTTTAGCCGTGTGCAGTGCCCCCTCCACCATAGTCCACCTCGATAATACTATAGCGGTGCTTACGCGAAGCCCTGCGTCGATAGAACATCATCATCGTCACCACACCGTCGTGCTGACGAAACTCTCCCTCAACACTGGCTGGATAGGAGTTCGAGGGACGTCATCGGGCTGAACGTGTGCTAAACTCGGAGGTGTCGTGCGTTCGGTACTTGATCGGTCGGATCGTGAAGACGTACGACTAGATCAACCGCGTTGTGCTAACGCTTCCGCTTTCGGTCTACGAGGGTACGTGGACAACACTCTCCCCTCCCATTGCTATGCATCACCATGATCTTGCGTGTGCATAGGAATTTTTTTGAAATTACTACGTTCCCCAACAGTTGGGCCTCCAATGTGCAGAGGTTTGTAGGACGGTAGCAAATTTCCCTCAAGTGGATGACCTAAGGTTTATCAATCCATGGGAGGCGTAGGATGAAGATGGTCTCTCTCAAACAACCCTGCAAACAAATAACAAAGAATCTCGTGTGTCCCCAACACACCCAATACAATGGTAAATTGTATAGGTGCACTAGTTCGGCGAAGAGATGGTGATACAAGTGCAATATGGATGGTAGTTATAGGTTTTTGTAATATGAAAATATAAAAGCAGCAAGGTAACTAATGATAAAAGTGAGCACAAACGGTATTGCAATGCGTTGAAACAAGGCCTAGGGTTCATACATTCACTAGTGCAAGTTCTCTCAACAATAATAACATAATTGGATCATATAACTATCCCTCAACATGCAACAAAGAGTCACTCCAAAGTCACTAATAGCGGAGAACAAACAAAGAGATTATTGTAGGGTACGAAACCACCTCAAAGTTATTCTTTCGGATCGATCTATTCAAGAGTTCGTACTAGAATAACACCTTAAGACACATATGAACCAAAACCCTAATGTCACCTAGATACTCCAATGTCACCTCAAGTATGCGTGGGTATGATTATACGATATGCATCACACAATCTCAGATTCATCTATTCAAACCAACACAAAGTACTTCAAAGAGTGCCCCAAAGTTTCTACCGGAGAGTCAAGACGAAAACGTGTGCCAACCCCTATGCATAAGTTCACGAGGTCACGGAACCCGCAAGTTGATCACCAAAACATACATCAAGTAGATCACGTGATATCCCATTGTCACCACAGATAAGCACATGCAAGACATACATCAAGTGTTTTCAAATCCTTAAAGACTCAATCTGATAAGATAACTTCAAAGGGAAAACTCAATCCATTACAACAGAGTAGAGGGGGAGAAACATCATAAGGTCCAACTATAATAGCAAAGCTCGCGATACATCAAGATCGTGCCAAATCAAGAACACGAGAGAGAGAGAGATCTAACACATAGCTACTAGTAGATACCCTCAGCCCCGAGGGTGAACTACTCCCTCCTCGTCATGGAGAGCGCCGGGATGATGAAGATGGCCACCGGTGATGGATCCCCCTCCGTAAGGGTGCCGAAACAGGGTCCCGATTGGTCTTTGGTGGCTACAGAGGTTTGCGGCGGCAGAACTCCCGATCTAGGTTATTTTCTGGAGGTTTCAGTATTTATAGGAATTTTTGGCGTTGGTCTCACGTCAGGGGGGTCTCTGGGTTGTCCACGAGGTAGGGGCCCACGCCCAGGGAGGGTGGGCGCGCCCCCCACCCTCGTGGGCAGCCCGGGACTCTCCTGGCCCAACTCTTTTGCTCCGGGGTCTTCTTTTGGTCCATAAAAAATTGTCAAAAATTGGCACGTCCATTGGACTCCATTTGGTATTCCTTTTGTGTAAAACTCAAAAACGAGGAAAAAACAGAAACTGGCACTGGGCTCTAGGTTAATAGGTTAGTCCCAAAAATCATATAAAATAGTATATAAATGCATATAAAACATCCTAGAAGGATAATATAATAGCATGAATACTTCATAAATTATAGATACGTTGGAGACGTATCAGGGAGGCTCTGGGGCTCCGATGGTTCCCTGAGGACCATCTCCATCTCTGCCAGGACGGCGTGGTGCCTGGCCTCCTGGGCCGCTAGGACACGCCGCATGTTGCGCTGATAGGCTGACGACACGCTCGGCAAGCCGAAAGGCATGCGAACGTAGTTGTGTGGTGGACCCTCGCAACGGCCCACGCGCGAAGGCCAGAAAAGCTCCTGAGATGCGGCCCTGTTGAGCCCTGGAACGTCGATGCAGACGCGCAGCCCGGCATCCTCGCGTGGATGGGGAGTTGCACCTGGTGAGCGGCGGTCGCCACGCATGGCCCTTGCGTCTTGTAGTTCCTGAGTGGTCTTGGTGATGAACTCCTGAGTGGTGGGCGCTCCCTGCCCTGTATTCTCCCGAGGGAAACGTGCCGTGAAGCATGCCTCCAAGTGGTGCCCAAGCGCCTCCCTCGTGATGTTGGCAAGGTCTGAGGCCCTCCAGAAGAGAGCCCCCGAGCCCTGCCCAAGGAGGGCGTCGGGCGCGCCTTCCTATGCGATGGAGGGAGGCGCCCCTGGAGCGGGCGCTAATCCTGACGAAGCTCCAGCTGCGTTGCCACCCTCCTGAGATCCTGCACGGCGCAGCTGCTTCTTCTTCTTCGGGAGGGCCTTAGGAGGGCCCTCGCTTTTGCTGTCATGGTCGTCGATTGCCGCAGCTTGGAAGGCGCGCTCAAGTTAGCACACCGCATCTCTCTCTTCACATGGGATCGTTATGATTTCGCCGCTTCCCGGCATCTTGAGGACGTTGTAGCCGTGGTGGGTGACGGCCATGAACTTGGCCAGGGCTGGATACCCAAGGATGGCGTTGTATGGCAGGCGGATGTGCGCGACATCGAAGTCGATGAGTTCGGTGTGGTAGTTCTTGCGTTCCCCGAAGGTGACAGGGAGGCGGACCTGCCCTATCGGTGTGGTGGAACCGTCGGCCACTCCTGAGAAAGGATTGGTAGGCTGAAGCTGGTCATATGGGACTTGGAGGTTGTCGAACGTGTCGACGGACAGGACGTTGAGCCCCGCGCCGCCGTCGATGAGGGTCTTGGTGACTTGTACGTTGCTGATGACTGGTGAGCAAACCATCGGGAGGGCGCCAGCGGTGGCTGCGCACTTGAGCTGGTCTGCCGAGTTGAAGGTGATGGCACACTGGGACCACCTGAGCGGGCGCGTGGCCTCGAGCTTGGGGAGGACTGCATTCACTTCACGAGCAAACTGTTTGAAGATGCACTGCGAGGCTGGGGCCTGGGCTCCGCCTAAGATGCAGGCGATAGCGCGCGGCTCCTGGAAGCCCCCAGCCCCCTCGTCCTGATGGTGGTCGTCGTTCCTTCTTGGTGGTGGCGGCAGCGAGGGAAGACCGGCATTGCCCTGAGGACGGTCCTCGCGAGGCTGGTCTCTCCAGGCGCCCTCGCGAGGATGATCCTGCCAGCGGTCCTCACGAGGCATGTCGCACCATTCCTGGCGCGGGCCGCGGTCGTCCCAGCGTCCGCCACCACGTCCTCCTCCTCGGTCGTAGCCCCGGTCGCTGCACTCGGGGCGTCGACCATAGCGTCCTTCACGAATGGCTCTGAGCTCTTGACAGTCGCTGGTGTTGTGGGTGTTCAGGTTGTGGAAGGCGCAGAACGGCCGGCTGTTCTTGGATGACTCGGGCTGGTCTCTGCCCCGCTTGGTGTCCGGCTCCGCTGTGAGCACGGCTGCTTCCTTGCGCTTCACGTCCTTGGCCTTGGCCTTCTTCTCCTCTGCACCCGCAGCCGGCAGCTCGAGGAGGGAAAGGCGCCCCTCCTCAGCTCTTGCGCACTTGGTTGCCAGGTTGAACAGCTCCTGAGATGTGCTCAGCTCCTCGTGGATAGCGAGCTCCTCCTTCATCTTGATGTCGCGGACGCCGTTAGAGAACGCGGAGATGATGGCCTTGTCCGTCACCTTGGGGATCTTGAGGCGAGTGTTGTTGAAGCGTTGGATGTACTTCTGGAGGGTCTCTCCTGGCTGTTGCTTGATGCAGCGCAGGTCACCCGCGGCCGGCGGGCGGTCGCAAGTGCCCTGGAAGTTGGCGACGAAGCGGTCGCACATCTCGTCCCAGGAGGAGATCGAGCCTTGCGGCAGGTTTAGGAGCCAGGAGCGGGCGCCATCCTTGAGAGCCATGGGGAACCGGTTCGCCATGACTTTCTCGTCACCGTTGGCTGCTTCGATGCTTAGCTCGTAGAGCTGCAGGAACTCCGCGGGGTCGAGGGTGTCATCGTAGCGAGGAGGCAGGTCCGGCTTGAACTTGCCTGGCCAGGCGACGCTACGCAGCTCGGGGGTGAAGGCGCGGCAGCCGGCCATGGTTGCCGGGGCCCGTCTCGGAGGTGGAGCTTGGTCTTGACGAGGCCCACGTGCCACCACCGCGGGTGGCACGCGGTCTTGGCGAGGTGGCGCGGGGAGCGTAGGTGCAGCTTCTCGCGGCCGAGGAATTTCTTGGCAGCTTCGCTCTTCGCGCGCGGGCACCGGGCGTGGTGGATCGCGCCGTGGGGCCGCGCGCCTTGTTACCAAGGCACCGTCTTGGGGCAGAGGTGGAGGAGGCGCCCCGTGTGCCACGTCGCCCGTGGCTGGCGGAGGGCGAGGCAGAGAAAGGGACGGCGCTGGAGAGCCCCCTGCGGCGTGGATGAGCTCAGCGACGCGATCGAGCCAGTCCTCGTAGAGGTCGTCGACCGGGCGGTAGCGCAGGAGCTCATTCGCCATGAGGAGCGCGGCCTGCGCGTCCATGGGAGTGCGACGTGCGTGGGACGAGGAACCGGCTGGGGTCAGCGATGGAGTGGCAGTGCGGCCGTCCTGCCGCATCAAGGGGTGCAGCGAGGACGCTTGCTGCTCGTTCCCCGCCGGGCCAGTGGCAGCGTTGGCGGCGGGAGACGGAGAACGACGAGGCGGCCCGCCGACGGGAGCCGTCTGAGCCACGCGGGCGGTGAGGGCAGCCCGGCGCTCAGCACGAGCGCGGCAAGTGTCCGCCATGGAGATGACGGAGCGACGGAGCGGCGATCGACGGAAGGGAAGCTACGGCGCACCCCTACCTGGCGCGCCAAAATGTCAGATGTGGGGTTCCGGCAAACCCTTAAGGTACAAACTCTGGGGTGCGCGCGAAGTTCATTCCCTCCTACCGATCAACGCCCTAGCTCGCTAAGATCTCGCGGACGAACTCGACGAACTCGCAACACAGAAAGACACGATATTTATACTGGTTCGGGCCACTGTTGTGGTGTAATACCCTACTCTAGTGTGTGGTGGTGGATTGCCTCTTGGGCTGATGAAGAACAGTACAAGGGGAAGAACAACCTCCTGAGGTTGGGGTGTTCTTGTGCTTGTCAAACTTGCGGGGGTGAGGACTCGATCCCCTCTCTACTGTGGTGGCTAGTTCTACTTATATAGGCCCTGGTCCTCTCCCCAAATATTGAGCGGGAAGGGAGCCAACAATGGCGGGCTAATTTGAAAGGGTACAGCTAGTACAAGCTATCCTGACAAAAGTGGTCTTCGCCTGCAAAAGGCTCTGGTGGTGACGCCGTCTTGGGCTCCATGGTGACTTCCGTCCTGCTGGTCTTGGTCTCGTTGTACTGATATGGAAACATTTGCCGGATGCCTCGGTACTCCGCGCCTGCGCTTGCTTCCATAGCACCAAAGAGGAAACAAGGACGCTGCGTGCGCTGGCGCCCGCCTGGCACCCGCCTGGTGTCGATCGTCATGGCTTACGTCACGAGAGCCTCGCGAGGTTTGCCCCGCCTTGAAATCTCCGCTCCTCGCAAGCCTGCCTGGAGAGGTCGCTCCTGAGGAGGTCTTGCGTCGTCCGCCTCGCGAGGGTCTTGAATGCTTTGTTGATGAAGATGGGCCGTACAGGCCCGCTAGCATAGCCACACTATGGGCCGCAGGCAGGCAAGTCTGGGGACCCCCGTTCCCAGAACGCCGACAAAGTCATTGTCAACTTAGTCAACAAATGATTCTAACATTGATAGCCATTGGATTTACATCCAACGACCGGCATCCATCTTCAATCTCTCGTCTTCTTCCTCCAGCGTCGCAGGAGCAGATTAACTCCCACTTGATTCAAGCGATTGTAGTACCCAGACAATCTGAGCACATGCTCACTGCTTGAGCTATTCTCCTCCATCTTTTAGCTATAGAACTTGTTGGAGACTTCATATCTCTCAACTCGGGTATTTGCTTGAAATATTAACTTCAACTCCTGGAACATCTCATATGGTCCATGACGTTCAAAACGTCTTTGAAGTCCCGATTCTAAGCCGTTAAGCATGGTGCACTAAACTATCAAGTAGTCATCATATTGAGCTAGCCAAACGTTCATAACGTCTGCATCTGCTCCTGCAATAGGTCTGTCACCTAGCGGTGCATCAAGGACATAATTCTTCTGTGCAGCAATGAGGATAATCCTCAGATCACGGATCCAATCCGCATCTTTGCTACTAACATCTTTCAACATAATTTTTCTCTAGGAACACATCAAAAAATAAACACAGGGAAGCAACAACGCGAGCTATTGATCTACAACATAATTTGCAAAATACTATCAGGACTAAGTTCATGATAAATTTAAGTTCAATTAATCATATTACTTAAGAACTCCCACTTAGATAGACATCTCTCTAATCATGTAAGTGATTACGTGATCCAAATCAACTAAACCATAACCGATCATCACGTGAAATGGAGTATTTTTCAATGGTGAACATCACTATGTTTATCATATCTACTATATGATCCACGCTCGACCTTTCGGTCTCAGTGTTCCGAGGCCATATTTGCATATGCTAGGCTCGTCAAGTTTAACCTGAGTATTCCGCGTGTGCAACTGTTTTGCACCCGTTGTATTTGAACGTAGAACCTATCACACCCGATCATCACGTGGTGTCTCAGCACGAAGAACTTTCGCAACGGTGCATACTCAGGGAGAACACTTTTATCTTGAAATTTTAGTGAGAGATCATCTTATAATTCTACCGTCAATCAAAGCAAGATAAGATGCATAAAAGATAAACATCACATGCAATCAATATAAGTGATATGATATGGCCATCATCATCTTGTGCTTGTGATCTCCATCTCCGAAGCACCGTCATGATCACCATCGTCACCGGCGCGACACCTTGATCTCCATCGTAGCATCGTTGTTGTCTCGCCAACTATTGCTTTTACGACTATCGCTACCGCTTAGTGATAAAGTAAAACAATTACATGGCGATTGCATTGCATACAATAACGCGACAACCATATGGCTCCTGCCAGTTGCCGATAACTCAGTTACAAAACATGATCATCTCATACAATAAAATATAGCATCATGTCTTGACCATATCACATCACAACATGCCCTGCAAAAACAAGTTAGACGTCCTCTACTTTGTTGTTGCAAGTTTTACGTGGCTGCTACGGGCTTAGCAAGAACCGTTCTTACCTACGCATCAAAACCACAACGATAGTTTGTCAAGTTGGTGTTGTTTTAACCTTCGCAAGGACCGGGCGTAGCCACACTCGGTTCAACTAAAGTGAGAGAGACAGACACCCGCCAGTCACCTTTAAGCAACGAGTGCTCGCAACGGTGAAACCAGTCTCGCGTAAGCGTACGCTTAATGTCGGTCCGGGCCGCTTCATCTCACAATACCGCCGAACCAAAATATGACATGCTGGTAAGCAGTATGACTTATATCGCTCACAACTCACTTGTGTTCTACTCGTGCATATAACATCAACGCATAAAACCAGGCTCGGATGCCACTGTTGGGGAACGTAGTAATTTCAAAATTTTCCTACGCACACGCAAGATCATGGTGATGCATAGCAACGAGAGGGGAGAGTGTTGTCCACGTACCCTCGTAGACCGATAGCGGAAGCGTTAACACAACGCGGTTGATGTAGTCGTACGTCTTCACGATCCGACCGATCAAGTACCGAACGCACGGCACCTCCGAGTTCAGCACACGTTCAGCTCGATGATATCCCTCGAACTCCGATCCAGCTGAGTGTTGAGGGAGAGTTTCGTCAGCACGATGGCGTGGTGACGATGATGATGTTCTACCGACGCAGGGCTTCGCCTAAGCACCGCTACGATATTATCAAGGTGTAATATGGTGGAGGGGGGCACCGCACACGGCTAAGAGATCAATGATCAATTGTTGTGTCTATGGGGTGCCCCCTGCCCCCGTATATAAAGGAGCAAGGGGGGAGGCGGCCGGCCTAGGAGGAGGGCGCGCCAAGGGGGGAGTCCTACTCCCACCGGGAGTAGGACTCCTCCTTTCCTTGTTGGAGTAGGAGAAGGGAAGGGAGAAGGAGAAGGAAGGAAGGGGGCGCCCCCCCTCCCTAGTCCAATTCGGACTAGTCCATGGGGAGGGGTGCCGCCACCCTTTGGGGCATTTCTCTCCTTTCCTGTATGGCCCGTTAAGGCCCAATATGAATTCCCGTAACTCTCCGGTACTCCGAAAAGTACCCGAATCACTCGGAACCTTTCCGATGTCCGAATATAGTCGTCCAATATATCGATCTTTACGTCTCGACCATTTCGAGACTTCTCGTCATGTCCCCGATCTCATCCGGGACTCCGAACTCCTACGGTACATCAAAACTCATAAACTCATAATAAAACTATCATCGTAACGTTAAGCGTGTGGACCCTACGGGTTCGAGAACTATGTAGACATGACCGAGACACCTCTCCGGTCAATAACCAATAGCGGAACCTGGATGCTCATATTGGTTCCCACATATTCTACGAAGATCTTTATCGGTCAGACCGCATAACAACATACGTTGTTCCCTTTGTCATCGGTATGTTACTTGCCCGAGATTCGATCGTCGGTATCTCGATACCTAGTTCAATCTCGTTACCGGCAAGTCTCTTTACTCGTTCCGTAATACATCATCCCGTAACTAACTCATTAGTCACAATGCTTGCAAGGCTTATAGTGATGTGTATTACTGAGTGGGCCCAGAGATACCTCTCCGACAATCGGAGTGACAAATCCTAATCTCGAAATACGTCAACCCAACAAGTACCTTTGGAGACACCTGTAGAGCACCTTTATAATCACCCAGTTACGTTGTGACGTTTGGTAGCACACAAAGTGTTCCTCCGGTAAACGGGAGTTGCATAATCTCATAGTCATAGGAACATGTATAAGTCATGAAGAAAGCAATAGCAACATACTAAACGATCGAGTGCTAAGCTAACGGAATGGGTCATGTCAATCACATCATTCTCCTAATGATGTGATCCCGTTAATCAAATGACAACTCATGTCTATGGCTAGGAAACATAACCATCTTTGATCAACGGGCTAGTCAAGTAGAGGCATACTAGTGACACTCTGTTTGTCTATGTATTCACACATGTATCAAGTTTTCGGTTAATACAATTCTAGCATGAATAATAAACATTTATCATGATATAAGGAAATAAATAATAACTTTATTATTTCCTCTAGGGCATATTTCCTTCAGAGCCAACCGGCTTGGACGGAACAGCCGAAACGAGGCCTGGCATATCGCAGAATGGAGGAAACGGCCTTGTGTTCGACCGCCTATGGTCGAAACGGGATCCCGTTCACCGGGAGGGGTGTGGCGTACCGCAAAACGAAGGAAACGAACTTCTCTTCGACCTCCTACGGTTGAAACGGGGTCTTGTTGATCGGGAGGGCTGTGGAGTACCGCAAAACGGAGGAAACGGGCTTGTGTTGGAGCACTATGGTCGAAACGGGGGTCCTGTTCATCGGGAGGGGTGTGGCGTACCGCAAAACAGGACTCCATGGGCTACTGTTCATCCACCGTCTACTGCCTCGCTCCAGCCTCCACGGGTTACTGTTCATCCACCGTCGACCTCCTCCAACCTCCACCTGCGAGTGTTCATCCACGGCGTCTCCCTCCTGCCTCCACCAGCTACTGTTCATCCAAGGGCTCCTGTTCATCCAGCCTCCAGCGCTCCTCCACCGGCTACTGTTCAACCAGCCCTCTCCACGAGGTCCTATTCAACCACCCCTCCACAGGCTACTGTTCATCCATCCCTCCACCGGCTACTGTTCAACCAGCCCTCCATCGGCTGATGTTCATCCAGCCCTCCACGGGGTCCTGTTCATCCACCCCAACCGGCTCGATCGGGGTGCTCTTCATCCAGCGGCAACAGCCTCTACTACCACGGAGTCCTGTTCATCCAACCCCCACCGGGAACTATTCATCCAACCCCCCCCCCCAACAACGCTCACTGTTCATCAAGAGGCAGCAGGTTCGATCGGCTTTAGTTAGTAGCAGTAGCGAAGGAATCGCTCGATCGGGTTCAGTTAATAGCCACGGATCGACCGATCGCTCGGGTTTAGTAACGCATAGCCTGCAGTGCAAGGTTCCGTAGGCGAATGCCTCGCTTGGGTTCAGTTAGAGCCCAACGCCTCGCACCCACGCGTGTACGTGTATGAGAGAAACGTGCATCGCTCGGCCCCGACCACCCACCGTAACGGGGACCTCCCCGATATTTTCCTCGCCCTCGCTTCTACCACGGTTTTTTCCATCATGGACGGCCCAAAGAATGTCATGCAGCTGCGTCTCCAGCCCGCCCAGGATGAAAAGCCCATTTACTGTCATGATTTTTGGTCATAGAAGTAGGAGCCCACCACATCTATGATGATACTGGGTTTTGTCACAATTATCATCATAGAAGTGTCATAAGCATGACAGGAAAAAAATCCGTTCGGCCCAAAATGTCACGGATGTGTCTTTTTTTAGTGTGAAGCTAAACAACACACCAATCATAAGTCCAAAGCTTACTTCTTCAAATACGAATTGTGATATGATACTGATATTAGTTAACAGACACACATTTAATTGGTCAGCTAATGCTCCCACTTGATTTTCCAAATGAATGTGGCCACATATAGAGAGACAGCATGGAATTGCATTTCTTTGGGCGTTGTGATTCATCATGAGTGGGCAACCAACATTGTATGCAAAGAAGTGGAACCTCAAGAATATGCTTCCTCTTATGTTCTTTAACATGTTCCTCTTCTGTTATTCTGTATTTATTACGTACAGTATGTTCCTTGTCACGAAGGGGAGCAGGGACATCTGCAGTCAACAGCTGATAGAGCTAGCCAGTGCGTGATCGATAGGCTTTCAATTAGTAGAGGCAATACAACACCATATTTTCCAGCCAATTCCACTTTCCCGATTTATATATGCTGGTTATGGCGTACCCCTTTTATGTACACTACGATCTGCCTACTTGTTGTGTGCTCTTGTTATCATGGTTTGGCAATAAACTCTCTATACAGTATATGTTATGAACCTATCATCTGCCAACTATCCTTACTTCTGGAGCCTATTTTTTGTGTACTTGTGCCAGATTATATTAATGGATGCACCATATTACGGCACACATGGGCGCTCTCATCAGAATCCAATGATAGCACACAAGGGTTTACAGGGAGCCCCTATATTAGAATATTATCTGCATTACAAAGATAATCTCACTACTATTTATGTTTTCAAGCTTCTCAGATATTATACGTAATCACAGTGAATATTAGAATCCGCGCATCAGAAGAATATTGTGGAACACTGCAACGACTTACAAAATTGGCACCAAGGCATTGAGTGCCATTCTGGATGCAATGAAACTCATACACTCCCCACCTGCAGATTCTTGTTCAGAATATGATTCTAATGACCTGTCCTATTCACCCATCAAGGTGCCTGTTCTAATTTGGCAAGGTTTTATTGATTGTGCGTATCTTGCATAAGGTGTCTTGCATTCTACTTTGTTGCACCGCCATCTGCTTAGTTTACTCATCATATATGTCAAGATGCCATGCCCATCCATTATCAATACAAATTCCATCTGTCATCATACCATGTTTTTCCACTCAAATGTTGTTCTTGTGCATCAGACATCAAAAGGGAAGAGGGTGATTGTCGAACCTGAAGGAGCACCAGCAAAGTCCTTGAAAAACGTGGTGGTGCCGGAGAAATCAGACAGGACCCCACTTATATTGGCTCTACAACCAGTGACACAAAACGTAGGACCGACTCCAGCAGAATGTACCCATACTTCACTGGCCATAACACTAGCCCCACCACACAGGACCCTCACTCCAGCAAAAGGTATGCCGATTTCAGTTGCCATAGCACCAGGCGTACCACAGAAAAATCCCACTCCAACAAAAAGTACAGCAAGTCCACCGGCCGAAGACTTATCCCAACTGCAGAGACGGCCAATTCCTGCAGATTGGAACCCCATTCCAGTTATTCCCAGTTTAAAAGACAATGATTTCAATGTTGTTAGGGACTACGTGCATATATTCCCATCATGGGAAGATTATAGTGAAGACAAACACCATTTTCACATCTTCCTGTCCCACTTACGTGTAAGTGCTATTATTCATGGTGATTATTTTCCCGTTTTCTGCTAATTGAACACATCAATGATTTACATTAAATTGTTGTAAGTAGGCGATGGTCAATCTAGATAGTCATGACAAGCAAAGCTTGCTTGCGCTTTTCAAGGAAGCATTGCAGCGGCATCGGTGTTACCTGAGGAAATCACACTTTGATGGCAAGTCTATAAACGAATTTCCGGTGAAGTCTCCTGTGCTAAATTTAGAAGACATTGAATGGAAAACCTTGTTATGCACTGGTCTCGTTCCCAGGATGAGGTACTGTCTATGATATCACATGACAATTTGAACTTCTACTTTTCCGCATGTGCCTTACGGATCTCTTTTGCAAGAAATCTACTCGAAGAAGAATTCCGGTTTGAAAAGGACGACAGGATATCACAAATATGCTGCCCGCTGCTTTGCTCTTGTTAGTACCTGTTGTCCTGTATCACTGTACTTGCATTCATACCTGGTTCATTATGTGACAACAGTATGCATGATAGCTTGCTTATCAATTGTTCGCTCCAAATTATCTGATATATATGAATGGTTACATTAGTGTAGAATATATCCAATGCCAATGAAAAAGTTTAGCTCTGCATTGCTCTTGTAAGTACGTGCTGTCCTTTATCAGTGTACTTATATTGACAACTAGTTGTTCATGTACCATCACTCTGTAGCTTATTTTCCTCTGCCCTCCATTTTCTACACATCAGATCTATATTTACTCTTACCATAAGGTTGGATAACACCGATGGTACTGAAGAAGTTTAGCTCTGCATTGCTCTTGGCTGTACCTTTTGCCTGTATCCCTGTACTTACATTTATGCTACTTGGTTATGTAGCATCACTCTTCATATTATCTTAAACATTCTCCATTTTTTCTTATATTATCACATCTATATTTACTCTTACCAAGATGTAGAATAAAGGCAATGCTTATGAAGAAGATTATGTGGTAAACTTCTTGAATTGCCCCCCCCCAATCAGCATGGACAAGGGCTTTATAGAGCCGGTCTTCGCCACTAATGTAAGTTTGTCTTTCTCAAGCCTTCAAACTTTTTTGTGTATATTTGGTTAGGCATGACTGCAACAGCTGTTTATTTTTGGTGTTTGCATCAAATTGCATGTTTAAAGTTTATTATGTAGTTCATAAACAAAAGTTTGTCCTTCTTAATTTAAGTTTTTAGTTGTACAACCAAGTTCCTTCTTCATACCATTTAAATTAAACTATACAGAGCAAGTGATCTTCTTTTGCACTGCATGTATGCTTCTGTTCTTGATCCGTAATCCAGTGGTGTGGTGAACCTACCCACTACAGCACAATGTCATATTCTGCAGTGTCTTAACGATGAACAATGTCATATCATTCTACTATTATTTAAACCGTCTCTTTATTTGCCAATCTGAAATGGGATAAATTGACAGCACACTAACCATTGATACTTATGAGTTCTTGATCTGTAATCTAGTGGTGTTGTGAAGCTGCCAACTCCTTCACAATGTCATTTCCTGCCATGTCTTAACCTGAACAATACCATATTGTGTTAATGCTATTTTAAACTGTGTCACTTTATTCGCCAATAAGAAATGTGATGAATTGTTAGCACTGATACTTATATGTGCAAAACATGTCATATGTCTGCTTGTTTCTCTTTCAGGGTGAGGAGGATATAAGCGTCAAACAAGCGCAGTCTCATCAGCTTGCTCAGCTGCTTGCGCTGCAGCTCCCGAGCAGGGCTAACCTTTCTTGAACTCTATTGAAGTGTTGTTGGTTTTGTATATTATTTTGTCGGCGTGTTTATTTGCACTGGTGGCGATCTTTGATGCCTAGTGTTTGTAATTTGCTGTCTGCTTGTGCTTTATTATCATAGTGGCGAACTTTGATGCCCAGTGGATGTAAATGCTGTAATTTCTTTATTGTATAGTCTAGGTTTTTTCTTATTCATGATGCTATAGTTATTTTACTGTATATATATCCTGTCTTCGCTCCAGAAAACTATACCGTCCAAACCGTAAAATTACGGTACACAATCGGGTCGTCATGCAAATCACTATGTATGGGCCGCATCATGGGCCCAGTCATCTGGGTCCATTAACAGGCCTAAATGTAAACTGGCCCACTAGTAGTATCGGGCCTTTAATAGGCCGAGTAAACCGGCGGCCCTATTTTCGCAAGAAAATTCAATGGGCTTTTAGTAGGCTGAAAAGTAGGTTGGGCCTGAAACGTGCCGAACAACTCACGGGCCGACAACGGGCCGAAATAGACCCCGTCCCATGATTGTGCCAATCACATAACGTGCTGTTAACAGGCCAAAATTGTCTCGGTCCTTGTTTGGCCCAATCAGATTATCGGCTATGAGCAGGCCGGATGCAAAGCCGGCCATAGTTAGGCCTAACTATATGACGGGCTTTTAACAGGCCGAAATGTTCAACGGACCTTTAACAGGCCGAAACGAATGTCAGGCAATATTACTAAATGGGCCTTTAGCAAACAGAAATCCTAACCGGGCCTCAAGTGGGCCCAAAAGCACGACGTCCAGTTGACGGGCCGAATCTGAAATGGGCCATAATTTAGCCCAAAGGCTCTTAAAGGGCCGGATCTGATATGGGTCGTAATATGGCCCAGAACATGGTAGGCTATTAACGGGCCGGATCTCATATGGGCCCTTATTAGGCCCAGAATGTGGCAGGCTGTTAATGGACCGGATCAAATATGGGCCGGCATTTGGCCCAAAACATGGCAGCCTATTAACGAGCCGGCCCACTAGTGTCTTCAAAATCTTGTGGGCCTTTAGCTGGGCCGACCCATTATGGTCTGCAAAATCTTGTGGGCCTTTAGCTGGGCCGGCCCATTATGGTCTGCAAAATCTTGTTGGCCTTTAGCTGGGCCGACCCATTATAGTCTGCAAAATCTTGTGGGCCTTTAGTTGGGCCGGCCCATTTAATTTTTATAGGCCACTTTTCGGGCGGTCCATGTGTCAACATATCATAGGCGCATCTCGCCCATTGGATGAGTGACATCTGTGCCAACGCGGAGCTGACACGTGGTTTCGTCGGCCAATGAGAATTTTACACGTGGAAAATCGCTATTGGTCGTGGCTATTAGCGGGTTATCGGATCCAAAACCGGACCCGATAGCTTAACGGAGACCCATTACGGTGGACGCCACGTGTCGGTTACCCTTGACGAAAGCACTTCGATGACGTGCCATTTATCGTCATGGAAGTGGACACTTCCGTGATGATAATTTTGGTAATGTCATGGAACACTTCTACGATAGCACAGGTATGACTATCTTGATTCTGTCATAAAATTGTCATGGATGTACATGCATGACAGAAAATGTGACCTACTGTGACAAACATGTATCATCATGGAAGTGTATCTTTTTGTAGTGCAACTCGACCATTGCCATATGCTCGTCGGCGATCTGAGAGCCCTTCTGGAGACATTCTTCGGCCAACTTCCGATGGCCCGTGATAGTGATCACGCCTTTCGGCCCTGGCATCTTAAGCTTAAGATACACATAACATGGACGGGCTATGAAACGTGCGTAGGAAGGCCTACCCAGGATAGCGTGGTAAGCACTCCGGAAGTCTACCACTTCGAAAGTCAGCCGTTCCTTCCAGAAGCTCTTCTCTTTGCCGAATACGACATCGAGAGCGATCTTTCCGAGTGATTTGGCCTTCTTCCAGGGGATTACACTGTGGAACTGCATATTTGCTCTTGCTGAGTCGCGACATCGGAATGCCCATAGCCTCCAGTGTGTCAGCATATATAATGTTGAGTCCGCTGCCCCGAACCCCTCCAATGGCCGAGTCAACCACCAAAGCATGCCGCCCAAGGGTCAGAATGTGGGCTAACTGGTCTAACTAATTGAAGGTCACTGGCGTCTTGGCCCAGTCGAGGTACTTGGTGACTGTCGGAACCGCCATGTTGACCTCTCGGTTAATAACTTTGAGGCAACTCTTGCTTTCAGCTTCGGCGAAGATCATCAAGACTTTCTCGATGTTGGGGTACCCGGAAGTACATTTGCCTCTGTCATAATCGTCTTCATCCTTGTCCCCAGAGGAATCTTGCGGATCTCTTGCTTCAGGAGTCGACACTCCCGAGTGGTATGCTTGGACAAAATTAAATTTCCCTCCTCGTCTTTCTTCGTATGGATCTGGCAGGGTTGATCGAGGATGTCACTCTTCAAGGCGACCTGCTTCTTCCCCTTCCAGTCTTTCTTTTGCTTTTGGGAGCCTTTGATTTTGCCTTGGCCGGCCGGGGCCGCGACCTCAGCGCTCCCTCCAGCTTCAGCCTTCATTTGTGCTTCTTGCCCTTGTTGTTGTCCGACTGATGAGCATCGCCTGCTCGGCTTTTGCCACTTCTCAGTCGGTCTTCCTCTTCACCGTTGGCATACAGATTGGCTATCTCCATAGCCCGATTGAGAGTCAGGGTCTTAGTTCGACCGAACTTCATGTTCAGCTCATGGTATCTGACTCCGGCCTTTAAGGCGCCGATCGCCTGGTGCTAGGTGACGTTCTCCACCATATTGTGCAAAGTGGTCCACCACTGAATGAACTCACGGAGAGTCTCGTTCTGCCTCTGTACACAGTGCTGCAACTCGGCCAAACCACCTGGTCTCTTGTAAGTGCCTTCAAAAGTTTTGACGAACACTCTCGCCAAATCATCCCAACAGAATATGCTACCCGGCTGGAGCTGCATCAGCCAAGCCCGAGCGGAGACCTCGAGCATCATCGGTAGGTGCTTCATGGCCACATTGTTGTTGCCACCGCCGATCTGTACCGCCACTCGGTAATCTTCCAGCTAGATCTCTGGCTTGGACTTGCCAGTGAACTTGCTAATCCCCATGGCCAACCTGAAGTTGCTGGGAATCTCTGTTGCCCGTATATAACGGCTGAAGCACTTGGGACCCAATGGTACGGAACCACTCGGAACGTCGGGATCTTGGCCTTCTCGCAAGGCCCGGCAATTGTCGACCAGGTTCTGAGCAAGAACGGATCTCACATTGAATTGCGGGTCTCGGGTGTCCCTCGTGTGATGAGTGGGACTCGGCCTATGACTGCCGCTGTGTGTCCATCTGTCATCGTAGGGCTGGCGCCCGTACGCGCCATCTCGCGGTGTAGGCATCAGGGCACGATCGTAGTCGTCGTGAAGCTGGGGCGACGCAACTCGATCGCGCCTCTGATCTTCGTAGTGATCTCTTGAGGAGGATGTGGCTCGACGCCTGCCTGCTGGAGCCGAGCGGGCTATGAGCCACTGAACGGTCTCTGCGCGCACTGATACGCTGTGGATATGGTCTCTAGACCGGGACACCGCCGCATTTTGCGACAGCGCCGTCTTCAGGAGTGCCTGGATCTGCCGAATCCCCTCTCCGGCCGCGGAACCGGAGGGCTGGATGGAATCCGGGATCCGAGTGGCAGCTGCCAGATTTTGTAGCGGAGTACTGAGGACTTGATACTTACGAGGCTGGTCACTTGAGAAGAGCCGGCGCTTGTGCCGACAGGAACTGGGTTGACGGCGCTCACGGTCGTCCAGCTCCCTCTGAAGCCATTTGAGGCGATCACACTCGTCCATGGTGGCCAGGCCAGTCGACTCCATGGCCAACGCCTCAGGGGTCGTTCCGGTGATGGGAGTGTTCAGGAGTTGTTCGTTCCTGTGGCGAAGCTCGTCTCGCTACTCCCGTCTGAGAGCCTGAGGCGCATACAGCTCATGGCCCGAGGCACCGTCATCAGCATTGCCGTGTGACGCACCCGCGCGGCCGTCCCGGGCATCCGTGTACCCCGGTGGCGCGCGGTGCTCGAAGTTGTCCGCCATGAGAATTTTGGCGGTCGACTCAACACTTTCGCACTCGGACTCCTTAGAGGAATCACCGAGTGATCCGTCGGAGAGGTCGAGGGCGGACTCTCCATATTCTAGAGCCACCACATGCTCCCCCGCGGCCTGGATGTCCACAACGTGCTTAATCCAGCACTGCAGTCGCGAGCGCCCTGAACGCTTGTGGCGGCACGCGATGGAAGGGCGAGCGGCCATTCGCTACGGAGCCGCGGGCTGCCGGAGAAGGACTCCATAGGATGATGCACGGAAATGCGTCGCGCCACGGACGGGCAGCGCTTCCACGTCTAAGGGGGCCTCGTGAAGCCACGCTGAGTCGTCGGCGATGAAGGAGAGTGCCCCGAAACATTTTGCCGCCGACTGACATGATGATGACGAAATCCACCTATGCTGTGAAACTTTGTTAGACGCCTATCCCCACGATGGGTGCCAACTATCGGGGTTACGATCTTGATAATGAGTACTAGGGGTACGAAGAAGGGGCAGAGCCTAGCTATGGCGCAGGTGTGACACTCGGTGTTTAACGAGTTTAGGCCCCTCTCGGTGGAGGTAACAACCCTACGTCTCGTGCCCGGAGGCTTGTTTTGATTTGATGGGTATGGTTACAAAGGTTGCTCATGCCCGATTATGGAGGGGGTGCGGCTTATCTAGAGTGAACCGCAGCCCCACGTCCTCCATGTCACCTGGGCATTAAATGACACTGAATGCATCAGTTATAGGTATAATGAGCCTCTACTATGGCAGTTACAGGTAACGGATGCCTTGACTCTGTTTAATGGATGACTTAGGATTCCTCGACCGTTGCAGCTCCCACGCCGCCTGCTTTCCTCCTTGGTCCGAGTGGTGGTTCGTCAGCCGAGTGGCGGGTGGTCGTCCGATGTCGTCGAGCCATCCAAGTGGATCCTTGATGTATGCATCCGAATGCTGGTATGGTCCACGGACCTACCCATAGTGGTGATGGGCCCTATGTGGGTCCCAAATGATGGGTCCTTGACCCTACCTGTAATAGGTGAGCTCATCAGGGGCAAACCCTTTTATAAAATTTGAGATATATTACTATTGCTTACTGGTTGATTATGCCATTGATATGAATAAATGTGAATCCTAAGCATTATCATATATGTGGTTAGTTCATGATCTTGGCTGGAATCTTGGTTACTAGTTAAGTTTATATACGGCAACAGAAACAAAATAGTTTGTCAAAGTTTTTCGTGTCACTTTTAGTTGTCAATTGAATTGCTTGAGGACAAGCAATGAGTTAAGCTTGAGAGTTGATACGTCTCCAACGTATCGACTTTTTCAAACACTTTTGCTCTTGCTTTGGACTCTAACTTGCATGATTTGAATGAAACTAACCCGGTCTAATGTTGTTTTGAGCAAAACTACCTTGGTGTGTTTTTTGTGTAGAAATAAAAAGTTCTCAGAATTGGACAGAAATTATAGAAAATTGTCTTGAAATATATAAAAAATATTGGCGCAAAGATCTACTACAGGAGGCCCACCGAGAAGCTAGAAGCCCTGGTGGCGCCCCCCCCCCCCCCCGGCGCCCCCTGAGCTTGTGAGGCCCTTCGGCCTCCGTTTGCCCTATCTCCAAGTCCATAAGTATCGTCTTTCCAAGCAAAAAAACAGAGAGAATGTTTCATCGCGTTTTACAATATGGATCCGCCTCCACCTCATGTTCTTCGTCGGGAGGCCTGATCTGGAGTCCGTTTGGGGCTACGGAGAGGGCAAATCATCATTGTCGTCATCAGCAACCCCTCTTCATCAACAACCTCATGATGCTCACCACCAGGAGTGAATAATTTCATCATAAGCATACTAGAGGTAGATGCAGATGGATGAGATTCGTCGAATCGAGTCAATTTGTTACGGCTTGATCCCTAGTATTCACTATGTTATGAGATTGATGTTGATATAATTTTGCTATGCCTAATGCTTGTCAATAGGGCCCGAGTGCCAAATTTCAGGTATGAACATATTATGTTTTCACGAATATATTTGAGTTCTTGATCTTATCTATAAGTTATATGTACTTGTTATTGTTCTGAACCTTAGACCCCAAGGTGATAACAATTGAGATACTCTCCGGGGATGACTGTAACTTGAGGAGTTCATGTATTCACTATATGCTAATATTTTGTTTCGGTTCTACATTAAAAGGAGCGCCTTAATTACCCTTAGATTTTTATTAGGACCTCGCTGCCACGGGATGGTAGGACAAAAGATGTCATGCAAATTTTTATTGCAATCATGTATGACTATATAGAGAATACATACCTGCATATGATTGATGAATTGGAGCTATTGTGTATCGCTCTAGGTTGTATCTGTTACATGATGAGTGTCATCCAAATATCTATCGCTACTCCATGCCTACGCTTTTCATAATATTGTCTTTACTTCAATCACTACTGCTGATGTTGTTCCAATTGCTAAAAACTGCTACTGTTACTACTATTATCGTTACTACTATTATCAAAACTACCATATTATTGTACTATTAATAATTTTTTGCAAGGAAATAACTTCTCAGGTGTGGTTAAATTGACAACTCAACTGCTAAGGCTTGCAAATATTCTTTGATTCCCCTTGTGTCGAATCAATAATTTTGAGTGAAATACTATTCTCGAAGATTGTTGTGATCCCCTATACTTGTGTGTCATTATTGCGCCATAGCCGGAAACCTCAAACTTAGATGTGGGCATCGAGGTGGGAGGCGAGCACGAGTTTGTGTGGGTGGAGCTGGCCGACGACACCGGCGACCACAAGGTGGAGATGGAGCCTGGTCAGTGACGCCAACTGACACCAAGTGGCCATACTGCAGCACCTAGGGTTCGTCGCATGCAGAGGCAGCACTGCGAGGTGACGGCAACGATCAAAGAGAGGAAGGGACGGCAGAGCCGAGTCTGATGGATGTGCGTGCCTCGTATGGGTCTACTTATAGAAAGTTGGTATACCGAACAACATAAAATGGGGAGATATGTTTACATGATATATATGAAGAATGTACACACGAATCTCTGCGCTATGATTCGCGACTAACCGATAGAAACCGGTTATGCTAAGAAAAAACTTAGTTTCCCCTCTAATGGGTGCACCTATCTAGCTCAAACTTCATTCATTGGCCAATATATTGCTGTCATTGAAGTAGCTCGAAAAATAGATCACCGCATACTGCTATTCCACACCAACATTTCAATTCAGCAGGGAGACGACCATGTGGATTCTGCCGGGCAATAGTGCTCGAATGCAAGGAGCTGGCCCTGGATCTTTCAAAGATATCATATGCTCATTATCTCCGAGAAGCAAATGAAGTTGTTTACGTGTTAGCGAAGAATTTTTTAACGAAAAATGTTCCGTGTTTTGGAAATATATGATCCCTGATTTTATTTCTCAAACTCCTGTAAATGACCTATCGATCATCTAAGAAATAAAATCTTTTATGCTTTACAAAGAAAAATATGCGCCGACATTTTGCCGAACGCCTGGCTGGCACCCCGCTATGGCGGCGCCGTCTCACGCGTCGCAGCAAGCGCCGGAGTCCGGGCCCACTGTTCTTGAAGCGGAGGCGCCCCGAAGAGCGTCGCAACGGGAACGGCAAGGCGCGGTGGCAAACGCACCATCTCGGTGCCGCAGGCCGCTGCTGCCCTGCCTATATATTCTCGACGCCGACGCAACTGCCGCAACGAAACCTTTCTCGGCGCACACTACACAAGGGGAGAGAGAGAGAGAGATATATACCTCATCGGCCTAGCTAGGCGTAACCGACCTCCCTCCCTCCCGTGGGCGGATCGGCGGCCATGGAGGTGGAGCCGGCGTCCAACGTATGGGAGGACGCCCCCGACAACATCCTCCTCCGCGTCGCCGCCTACCTCCCCTTCCGCCTCGACCGTCTCCGCATGTCCCTTGTCAGCCCACACTGGCGCCGTGCCTTGTGCGGGCGGGGTCAGGGGCGCCCCCCGCAGCTCCCCCTTCTGCCGCCTCTGCCGCCCGTGCTCCCGTGGCTCGTCTTCCCCAACACCGAGGAGCCTTCCCTCTTCTGCGCCATCGACCGCATGAGCTACCCCCTCGGCCTCCCGCGCGACGTCCGCAACGCGCGCTTCTGCGGCTCCTGTGATGGAGGCTGGCTCGTCCTCGCGCTTGACACGCGCCCCACGCAGTACGCTCTCTACAACCTCTACTTCGGGCAGCGCATCCCCCTCCCTGGGGGTCTCACCATCCCTGACGGTGCCGGGAATGTCCCCTTGGTCTTGCGCGCCGCCACGTTCACATCCTCGCCGACGTCTCCTGGTCCCAATGGCTACATGATCGGTGCCATCGTTCTCGTCTGCTCCAAGTGGTGCGCCGCCTTCTGGCGAGAGGGGTTACCCAACTGGATCACGTCCGAGTCCGATGACGTGTGGATGAGCCGGCCGCCGCAAGACGTCAAGTTTGCCGGCGGCGCCTTCTTCTTCGTCACCGCGGACGAGAAAATCGTCATGTACGTTCCAACGTTCGCCGGGGACGAGAACCAGTATGTCATGAGGCGCTACGACTGCGACATGCTGCAGCGCGACGGCTACGCAGACGATCTTCAAGGCAATGCCAAGATAGCTCGGTACCTCGTGGACTCCAGGGGTGTCCTGCACATGGTCCTCAGGTATATCTACAACAACCAAGGGACTACTAGGTTCCGGGTCTTCAAGTACCAGGCCCTGCCGCAGGTGGCCGACGACGTGCCCCCCACTGGTACCTGGCTGAGTGTGAGCGAGTTGGATGGCCAGATGCTGTTCCTGGGACAAGGCTGCTCCAGATCCATCGAGGTCGCGCAGTTCCAGGGGTTCGAGGGCTCCACGATCTACTTCCCGGATGACCGCTTCATCCCCGACCCCGAGCCGACAGTGGACAACAGGAGGTCGTACTCCTTCATCGACATGGGCAAGTACTCATTGCAGGGGGAGCAGGGGGCCGTCCAGCCCTGGCCTCCGGTGGATCGTCGCCCGGCGAGGTCCGACAAGGCTCCTCCCACTTGGTGGCTCCATTGACGCGACCATGCGACCGGCTGGTGATTGTTTTTGCTCTTGAGGCTTATTACTGACTACTTGCATAGTACATTGCATGCTACTCTGTTGTTTCCTCCTCGAACTTGATGGGTACGTGGTGCTGAGATTGTATCTGTCCTGCTGCATTTGGTGTTGTGAGATGGTAACACTGGTAGTGGTAGTAGGGGAGGGATATTTACCACCCTCCTACATATATACTCTAGCCACTTTCAATTCAGTTCAGGTTCGATCTGCATATAAGGCTCCAATGCAATGCAATCTTGCGTTACTTCCTATATTTGGCTTCTTGTCGGCAGTTTTCATGTTCTTGTATATTCTTGGAGCACAAATGTGATGCTGCTGTCTCGCATCAGTAGTAGACATTGCAGGTTCTAGTTGTTGCAACTGGAAATTCCCATTCAGTTTCTGATGACTCTGTGCATGTTGCTGCAAGCTATTTTTGGGTGCTCGTGGATATTGTTAGCTCTCATGTTGCCTGCCATCTGTTCAGGTTACTTTAGTGCTTTCCTGTGCAGTGGTGATGTTGCTGGTACCAGAAATGGCAGTTTTGCAGGTGTACAACCGAAAAATCTCCATGCAATTTGTGTTCCACAGGCTCTTTGGTGTTCTTGTCAGACATGTCATTTAATTTCATCTTATTTTATTCATGAATACACAAAAGCCTTGGTGTGTATTGATAGGTAGGAAGTATAATTTCATCTAATAAACAGAGTAAATCAAACCCGAATGATGTAGGTTCCAAATTCAATAGATTGGTAAAACTAGCCCACGCTGATGTGTAGGTTCTTCTGATGGTAATCCTCCTGGAACTAGGATCATCCGTGAATTGCCAGTGCTTACCCTGGAACTAGCAAGCTTCAGACTCTTATTATTGACTGGATTGATAGTTTACATGAAGTTCTCAATGATTCCCAAACAAGGAATTGGCTGAAACTCTGGCCTTTCTGTTTTGTTTCTTTTGTGTTTTTGTAATACTTTTCTGGGTTTGTTTTAGTGAGAAAACAATTGTTTTAGTCATCGTTTAAAAAAGTTGCTAGTGAAAAATGAGTTACATATTGGTGATATCTAGGCGCTGAAGGGAATTATAATCAGTTCTCCATGTGCTTACATCTTGGTTGACTGTTACTTTATCACTTAGCAAGTCATGCTTAATACCGTTTTGCCAATTTATTCTTCACAGTTCATGCAAATTGATGCAAGTTTATCTCGGAGTTTCAGCATAATCGAGAATTATCATGCGGAAGTCATTTGTTTTTGCAGTTTGCTCGTGAGCACAGCCGCACAAGCCCTGCTTGTGGGACTTCAATTTCGTTTGGCCCTAGTAGTAGTATACGTTGCTCGGTAGTGCTGTATGTTTCAAGCTCGATGAACATGCTGCACAGATGACGAACACTCCCCAAAATAAAAACACAAGAAGAAAAAGAAAGACCAAAAGGCAACACCAGATGTAAAGTCAAATCCCTTCTTCTGGTCGGGCCTACGGCAACTCTGACGCAGATAGCCAGAACCGGACTCACCAGATAAAAAAGGGACACCGCATTTTCGTTAACATTCCAAAAACATTACATAGCAAAAGACCCTGAAATCATCTTTAAAAACCTAAATATACTCCTCGTTGCGAGAGCCTTGGTCACCGCCGAAGCCGTCCGAGGTGAGGTCTACGGCCCTCACACCGGACAGTCTCGACCCTATCATCGTTGCAGGCCCGCGTGAACGAGGCAGAGCTACCGGCGTTGGCCTGTTTGTCATCGTCATCGTGCTGCTCCGGCCTGTTGTTGTCTTTTCACACTGTTGAGTATATGTGTTGTGTGCATATTGTATATTGGGTCCGCCTTTTAATTTCTTGTAGAGTTGAGGTCCGTGGCCCATCTCTGTACATCATATATATGTGTCTATGCACGTAGAACAACTCATCTGCAATTCACATATTCTACATGGTATTGGTTTTTTAGGTTTCTTTCATCGCTTCTGCTCCGCCGCCGCCGCCGCAGCCCGCGCCCTCCTGTCGCGACCCGCCGCCGCCGCTCCAAGCCGCCGCAGCCCGCGCCCTCCTGTCGCGACCCGCCGCCGCCGCTTTACATCTTCTGGCGCTGCCGCCCGCGATCTTCCAATCGCGCCAGCCGCCACCTGCAGCTGCCCCGACCCGAGCCGTTGCTGCCGCTTTTCCCCGCCGTAGCTGCTCCATCCGCTGCTGTCTCTTGCATCGCCCGCCGACCCGAGCCGCTTTTCCCCGCCGTAGCTGCTCCACCCGCTGTTGTCTCTCGCATCGCCCGCCCGCCCCGAGCCGCTGCTGCCTCTCGCCCGCCCGCCCGACCCGAGCCGTCGCTTGCTTCGCCCGCACGTCGCCCGCCCCTTGCATCGCCTGCATGCCGCACGCCGCTTGCATCGCCTGCATGCGGCTCGCACTGCTCGCCTTGTCAGCACCCACTCGCCACTCCGGCCGCCCGCCAGCCCGGACCCCCCTGCACGCGCCACTCCGGCCGGCCGCCAGCCCTGCTGGCGTCCACCGACCCGTCTGCCGCCGCCTCTGCCGTCCCGTCGCCGGCGCCCTCTGGCGCGGCTCCGCCGCTGTACGGGGCGGCCGCTACCTACGGCACGTCCGGCATCGCCCCGCCAGCCCGTCCCGACTTGCCGCCCGGCTCGGCTCCGCTGTCCCCGCTGGCGTACGTCGCCGCCCCACCGCCGGCGCTCTCCGGCCAGTCCGTCGTCGCCCCGTCGCCGGCGCCGACTCTACCCGTCGACCCCTTGTTGTTGCGCGGGGCGTTCGACGCGCCCGTTCCCACGTACGGGAATCCTACGTACGGGGCTCCGCCCGTGTACGGGTCTCCCGGGTACTGGTGGGGGTTGTCAGCAGGCCAACAGTTTTTTCCGGCGGGCCATCCGGCCTACCCAGCACAGTTTTCCGCCTCACATGCCCGTACACCTCACAGCTAAACGGTCGAGCCGAACGCGTCCTTCGCACTCTGAATGACTGCGTTCGCACGCTCCTGTTTCATGCCAACATGTCGCCTCGTTTCTGGCCGGACGCACTCGCCACTGCATCACTTCTTCTTAACATTCGACCTTGCCGCCCACAGTGGAACTACGCACCTCACCATCTTCTCTTTGGTACGCCCCCGTCTTATGACGACTTGCGTATTTTTGGGTGTCTTTGCTATCCCAACACTGCTGACACTACTTCTCACAAGCTTGCACCTCGATCTGTCGCTTGCATCTTCATCGACTACCCCTCTAACTCCAAGGGATATTGGTGCTATGATCCCGTCTCCTACCGTGTGTTCACCTCCCGGCACGTTTACTTTGATGAGCATGTGTTTTCGTTTCAGTAGGTACCCCGAGTTGTTCCTCCCGCCACTGGTGACACGGGAGCCTCGATGCCTCTTTCGGGAGGTTCGCACGCCGGCCCTGGCTTTGAGGCGCGCCCCCCGTATGCGGCGCCTCCTCCAGCCGCGGCGCTGGCACCCCCGGCCCCCGCGGCCCCCTCGGTGCCCCCGGCCTCCTCGCGCCTGTGGGCGGTCCGGTCACCCGCGCTCGTACGGGCGTTTTTGCCCGAGTTCGTGCTACACCTGGATGACTACGTCCATGCGGCGTCCACCTCTGAGCCGTCGCCATTGCCATCCTCCGTTCGAGCCGCTCTTCGTGACCCGCTCTGGATGGTTGCGATGCAAGAGGAGTTTCACGCCCTGTTGCGCAACCGGACGTGGCAGCTTGTTCCCCGTCCCTGGCACGCCAACGTGATTACTGGGAAGTGGGTCTTTAAACACAAGCTCCGTCCTGATGGTACCCTTGATCGCTATAAAGCGCGTTGGGTCGTTCGTGGCTTCCGACAGCGTGCTGGCATCGACTTCACCGACGACATCGCTCCGGTCATCAAGCCGGCACGATACGCACGGTTCTCCACCTTGCGGTCTCCCGTGCTTGGCCGGTGCACCAGATGAACGTCTCCAACGCCTTCCTCCATGGTCACCTCGAGTAACAGGTCTTTGATACGTCTACAACGTATCTACTTTCCCAAACACTTTTACCCTTGATTTGAACTCTAACTTGCATGATTTGAATGGAACTAACCCCGACTAACGTTGTTATCAGCAGAACTGCCATGGTGTTATTTTTGTGCAGGAATAAAAGTTCTCGGAATGACCTGAAAATCCACGGAGACACGTTTTGGAATTAATAAAAAATACTGGCGAAGGAATCAGCATTAGGGGGCCCACATACGGAGCCGCCGCCAAGCCCTAATCTTCCTCGGGAGGGCTGATCTGGAGTCCGTTCGGGGCTCCGGAGAGGGGAATCTGTCGCCATCGTCATCATCAACCATCCTCCATCACCAATTTCATGATGCTCACCGCCGTGCGTGAGTAATCCCATCGTAGGCTTGCTGGACAGCGATGGGTTGGATGAGTTTACCATGTAATCGAGTTAGTTTTGTTAGGGTTTGATCCCTAGTATCCATTATGTTCTAAGATTGATGTTGCTATGACTTTTCTATGCTTAATGCTTGCCACTAGGGCCCGAGTGCCATGATTTCAGATCTGAACCTATTATGTTTTCATGAATATATGTGAGTTCTTGATCCTATCTTGCAAGTCAATAGTCACCTACTATGTGTTATGATCCGGCAACCCCGAAGTGACAATAATCGGGACCACTCCCGGTGATGGCCGTAGTTTGAGGAGTTCATGTATCCACTAAGTGTTAATGCTTTGGTCCGGTACTCTATTAAAAGGAGGCCTTAATATCCCTTAGTTTCCAATAGGACCCCGGTGCCACGGGAGGGTAGGACAAAAGATGTCATGCAAGTTCTTTTCCATAAGCACGTATGACTATATTCGGAATACATGCCTACATTACATTGATGAACTTGAGCTAGTTCTGTGTCACCCTATGTTATAACTGTTGCATGAGGAATCGCATCCGACATAATTGTCCATCATTGATCCATTGCCTACGAGCTTTTCACATATTAATCTTTGCTTAGTTACTTTTCCATTGCCACTGTTACGATTACTACAAAACTGCTACTGTTACTTTTGCCACCGTTACCGTTACTTCCATACTACTTTGCTACTAAATATTTTGCTGTAGATATTAAGTCTTTCAGGTGTGGTTGAATTGACAACTCAACTGCTAATACTTGAGAATATTCTTTGGCTCCCCTTGTGTTGAATCAATAAATATGGGTTGAATACTCTACCCTCGAAAACTGTTGCCATCCCCTATACTTGTGGGTTATCAAGACTATTTTCTGGCGCCGTTGCCGGGGAGCATAGCTCTATTCTTTGAGTCACTTGGGATTTATATCTGTCGATCACTATGAGGAACTTGAAAGATGAAAGAACCAAGATTTTTCCCTCAACTACGAGGGGAGGTAAGGAACTGCCGTCTAGCTCTGCACTTGATTCACCTAATGTTATAAGTAAATTTGCAACACTCACACCTGCTATTGATTCTGATATGTCGCATGTTATTGATGATTCTTCTTCTTCTATGCATGATGCTTATGATGAAACTACTTCGATGCTTGATAATACTGTGCCATTAGGTGAATTTCTTGAGGAACAACTTGCTAGGGTTAGAGAGAATGAAATTATTGAAACAGATAATATTGATGAAAGTGATGATGAAGATTCTCCCCCTAGATATGAATTGCCTGATGTGCCTGAGGGTATGTTATGGATGAAGAAACTGCTAGAGACCTTTTTGCTTGCAAAGATAGATATGATCTTAAGAAACTGTTAGCTAAGCTGAAAGAAAAGTCTTTGAACGCTAGAATGAAATATGACCCTGCTTTTGCTACTTCACCTATCTATATTTCTGATAAGGATTATGATTTCTCTGTTGATCCTGAGTTAATTACTTTGGTTGAATCTAATCCTTTTTATGGCTATGAATCTGAAACTGTCGTGGCACATCTTACTAAATTGAATGATATAGCCACCCTATTCACTAATGAGGAAAAAATTCATTACTACTATATCCTTAAGTTATTTCCGTTCTCATTAAAGGGTGATGCTAAAACATGGTTTAATTCTCTTGCTCCTAGTTGTGTGCGTAGTCCCCAGGATATAATTTATTACTTCTCTGCTAAATATTTCCCCGCTCATAAGAAACAATCTGCTTTAAGGGAAATATATAATTTTGTGCAAATTGAAAAAGAGAGTCTCCCACAAGCTTGGGGGAGGCTTCTCCGATTACTTAATGTTGTGCCTGATCATCCTCTCAAGAAAAATGAAATACTTGATATCTTTTATAATGGACTAGCTGATGCTTCCACAGACCACCTGGATAGTTGTGCTAGTTGTGTTTTCAGGGAAAGAACTGTTGAGCAAGCTGAATTGCTTTTGAATAATATATTGAGTAATCATAATGATTGGACACTTCCTGAACCAACTCCTAAGCCAACTCCAAAGAAAAGGGGTATTCTATTTCTCAGTCCTGAAGATATGCAAGAGGCAAAGAAATCTATGAAAGAAAAGGGTATTAAAGCTGAAGATGTTAAGAATTTACCACCTATTGAAGAAATACATGGTCTTGATAATCCGACGCAGGTAGTAAAGGTAAATTCTCTCTATAGATTTTGTTAGAATAAATCTGAGGCACTCCGTCGATCATCCGAGGACCAAGCAATCATACGAGCACGACACCGAGATTTGTTAACGAGGTTCACCGATATGGCTACATCCCTGGGGCTTGACTACGGGCGCTCCTCCCCGTGACACCATCACAATACCGCACACGGTCGCCCTGGACGCTGGCACATGCCGCCGGCTTCCCCTGCGTTCCAGTGCTATTATGTTGGCGTAGGTTACATCTTGTGTATACCCTCACTATATATGAGAGGCCTAGGATACAAGTGTCCTACTAGGACACGAGTCCATATCCTATGTAAACACAATACAACTCCTAGTCCAACTGTAACCTACTTTGTACACAATATTCGACAAAACTCTAACAAACTCCACCTTGGCGAATATTGTCCACCACCTTGAATTCATCAATGCGTCAAACTTCCATGTACATTGGACTTGAGTTTATCCCATGAGAATCGCTGCTACTCCAAAGACTCCATATGACTCCACCTGCAACTTGTAGTTCCTTCTTTTCTTGACCACGGTCAACACTCGAGCAAAATTAAGTTCCTTGTTACTCTAGTTTGTGCTCCCAACTTACAGAGTATCAGTCCAACGCCATCACACACTGATCACTGACCTGCGTGAAAGTGAACAACTCACATATTGGGTGTCACACATAAGAGCTACCTGAACTCAACATCATAGCTCCTTTCTTGACCGTCTGTCTGAAACTTGAAGGAATTTCACCATTGCTTGTAGTCATCCCGAGTCAAATTCGCAGTTGTCTCACCACATGTATGACCACCAGAGCCCTGGCCCGTCTCCATGTCCCGTGCGTACCGCACGCCTCGCCGCTATTACCGCGTCGAGCCTCCGCTGTCCCGGTCGAGTCTCAAGGGTCGCGAACCCACACCACTCAACCCCCACCGCAGAGTACCACCGATCATCACCGACCGATGACGAGTTTCACGCTTCCATCAGACCACTGGGCTCCAATTCGAACTGCACGTCACTTGCTTTTTCCCCTTTGCTGAATAGGCTTCGATTCCCTGGATCCTTACACCGTAGCCCCTCAATCCAGCTCCACCTTCGACATGACTCCATGGTAGATGATCAGTCCACCCTCGCGCCTCATCGACTTCAAGCTCCGTGTATACACCACCTTGAATCAATCCCGCGCCATAGTCTTGTCGAAGCCACACAAGCCCTCGGGGCCTGCGCCACGTGTTTCCACGCCCAGAAGTCGGTCACCATCAGCATCACGCCCCTACGTCGTCGCCGCCGATCCCACCACCGTCGTCTGTACCAACTGACTTGCCTCGATTCGTCAGACTGCCTAGTCCGACCCAGCCGAACTCGTTCGACTGTACGACACGCTCGAAGCTCCCAAATCGTCTTCCGCGAATTTCCATCCATCACATGATAATTTCATCTCAGCTGGCATGACTTCCCGCAACGCCTTCAAGCATCCCTGTTGTTCCAACAAATCTTTCACCCGTGTCTGCCATAACCCAAGGTTTTCAATTCCGTGAACTTCTCCACCTCAAACTAGGTACCCGTTGGAGCCATAGCTCTTCGTATGACTGACACTGTGAAAAAATTAACCGAGCTCCCTTCAAATACACGAACCAAACCTGATGTGGTACACTACGTGTACTAATTGCAAAACCCAACCAAGAATGATCTTGATCTTCACGTGACCTGTAGCTCCCTTGCACAATATTCTAATGCTAGCTAATTGCTTTGCCTTGCCCTTGCTTTGCAACGGATGCACAACACACGATGGATTTTCTTCTTCGCTAGTTGATTTGCCCGCCTCTCTTCCGTGTCATACGTGGAGACTCGGTCTCCTTTTTTTTCTCAAAACAAATCTCACTCAGCATGTTGCCTTTCTTGTTGTTTCCGATTGCACACGTATCGCTAAAATCTGCACGCTGCGGCCGATCGAGTCTACGTCGTCCTTGCACGCGTCCTTCCGCTGCTTGGGCTGCCTGCTCGCGTCCCTGCTGGACCGCACCTGCTTGGCCCAGCTGCCTTGCCGCGCTGCTGTAGGCCACGTCCCGACCTCGCCGACTCCGAGTACGTATCCACTCGGGTTGTTCGACCGCGCCGTTTCTTCCGATCTCGCTGACAACTAATTCTTCCACGATACCTTCGCCTTTAGATCAACTGAAACATCCTCGTAACCTAGCTCATGATACCACTTGTTAGAATAAATCCGAGGCACTCCGTCGATCATCCGAGGACCAAGCAATCATACGAGCACGACACCGAGATTTGTTAACGAGGTTCACCAATATGGCTACATCCCCGGGGCTTGACTACGGGCGCTCCTCCCCGTGACACTGTCACAATACCGCACCCGGTCGCCCTGGACGCCGGCACATGCTGCCGGCTTCCCCTGCGTTCCGGTGCTATTATGTTGGCATAGGTTACATCGTGTGTCTACCCCCGCTATATATGAGAGGCCTAGGATACAAGTGTCCTACTAGGACACGACTCCATATCCTATGTAAACACAATACAACTCCTAGTCCAACTGTAACCTACTATGTACACAATATTCGACAAAACTCTAACAGATTTGATGAAGGTGATATTCCTCGTTATAAGTCTGCTAGCCAATGCTTGGATGAGTTTGATGATTTTATTGTTAAACAAGAAAACTTCAATGCTTACGTTGGTACACATTTAAAACGTAATGCTTATATGATTGAACACTTGAGTGATTATATGTCTAGAATTAAAGGTGACCTTAAACTTATTAGTAAACATGCTTCTATGGTTACCACTCAAGTAGAACAAGTGCTTAAAGCTCAAGATGATTTTCTCAATGAATTAAATAATAAGAAAAATGATAATGTTGTTAGAGTTGTGACTAGAGGGGGTAGAATGACTCAGCAACCTTTGTATCCTGAGGGCCACCCTAAGAGAGTTGAGCAAGATTCTCAGATAACTAATGTTGGTACACCTAGTCCTTCTAAGAAGAAGAAAAAGAAAAATTATAGGACTTTGCATGCTCCTAGTGAACCTGTTGTTGACACACCTGAGAATCCCAATGATATTTCTATTTCTGATGCTGAAACACAATCTGGTAATGAACATGAACCTAGTGATAATGTTAATGATGATGTTCATGTTGATGCTCAACCTAGCAATAACAATGATGTAGAGATTGAACCTGCTGTTGATCTTGATACCCACAATCAAAGAATCAACGTTATGATAAGAGAGACTTCGTTGCTAGGAAGCATTGTAAAGAAAGAGAACCATGGGTTCAAAAACCCTGCCTTTTCCTCCTAAACCATCCAAGAAAAAGGATGATGAGGATTTTGAGCACTTTGCTGAAATGATTAGACCTATCTTTTTACGTATGCATTTGACTGGTATGCTTAAAATGAATCCTTATGCTAAGTATATGAAAGATATTGTTACAAATAAAAGAAAGATACCGGAAGCTGAAATTTCCACCATGCTTGCCAATTATACTTTTAAAGGTGGAATACCTAAGAACCTAGGAGATCGAGGAGTACCAACTATACCATGCTTCATTAAAAGAAACTATGTTAAAACTGCTTTATGTGATCTTGGAGCCGGTGTTAGTGTTATGCCTCTCTCTTTATATCGTAGACTTGATTTGAGTAAGTTGTCACCTATTGAAATATCTTTGCAAATGGCTGATAAATCAACTGCTATACATGTCGTTATTTGTGAGGATGTGCCTGTTGTGGTTGCAGTTACTATTTTAACGGACTTTTTTATTCTTGATATTCCCGAGGACGATAGTACGTCGATTATCCTTGGTAGACCCTTTTTGAATACTGCAGGGGCTGTTATTGATTGCAACAAAGGCAATGTCACTTTTCATGTTAATGGTAATGAGCATACAGTACACTTTCTGAGGAAACAACCTCAAGTCGATCAATTCTATTGGAAAATGTCAATGATTACTATTGGAGGTTTTTGAATTCCCTCTTCCTACTGTCAAGAAGAAATATGACATTCTTATTGTTGGGGACGTGCATATCCCCGTTGAGGTAACCTAGTGTTATTCGAAAATTCTCCGGTTTCATGCAACTCGGAAAGAGTTTGTTAACAAGACTTGATCAACCTTGTTAATGGATTCCTTTTGATGAGCACGAGATGGATGAAGTTAGAAAGCACAACTCTCTGTACCCTCCTTTTACCTTTTGTTATTTAGATTAAATAAACAAAAATAGTATTTTCTGTCTGTTTTCTGAATTATCCTTGCAATAAAAATACCCCAGAAATAAAAGTTCTCCAAATGTCCTGAAAATGAAATATGATTTTTGTAGAATATTTAAGAATATCTGGCACTGAGAACACACCAGGGGCCCCCACCATTTGGCCGCGAGGGTGCATGGCGCCCCCCCCCCCCCGGGGCACGCCCCCTGCCTCGTAGACCCCATATGGACCCCCTCCACTTATTCCAGCACCCACTCACTTCGTCTTCATCCAGAAAAAATCCTCCCATAGCTCAAACCCGTGTTCTAGCTCATCTTGCTGCCATTTTCTATCTCCTTGCTCGAAGCTCCATTCACAAAACTGTTTGGGGAGATTATTCTTCGGTATGTGACTCCTCCAATGGTCCAATTAGTTTTTGTTCTAGTGCTTTATTTATTGCAAATTTTTGCTGCTAAGGTGACCCTGTTCTTGAGCTTGCATGTCAAATTTATATGGTCCAAAGTAGTTTTAATGCATGATATAACCTCTAGGCACTTGTGGGAGTAGTTTCTATCAATCTTGTTGAGTTTGGTTCACTTTTATTTTGAGTCACTAAAAATTTCAGAAAATTTTCAGAGAAAGAAAAATGTTTAGAAAAATGTACCAAGGTGGTTCCTCAAGGAAGCAGGGGCCAAGGCTCGCGATACATGAGCCGGACGATGAACCACCGAGGGAAGCTCAAGTGCGGCCTTGTGAATGGCCGTCAGAGGAGTTTATGATCCAAGCAGGTATCAAGGATGAATTTGACGCGTATGTGCGTAATGCTGATCTTGAGGACTTCGTGTCAGATAAGTGCCTTCAGTACTACTATTTAACTAATTCCTTTGTGAGGAGGTTTAAATTTACATCATCACGCAATTCTCACACTGTTTTATTTGATCTTTATGATAAATCATATACCATGGACCTAGAAGATTTTAATACTGCATGTAAACTCCCGCAGTGGGGCAATGTTAGTGAACCTCGCAAATCTGAATATGAAGACTTTCTTGCTAGTATCATTGTGGGGGAATCTAGAGAAATCACACAAGCTACCATTGGGAGCATACATTTCCCTTCCATACATTATTTTGCTCTCTTTATAGGTAGATGCATTAACGGTAAAGATGAGGCCTGTCACATGTGTGTTTCAGATCTTTGTGTCCTCAAGAGTGCGGTATTAGGTGATAAACAATATAACTTGCGGGCCATTGTTGCACGAAGGTTGCATCTTAACGGTACAAGTGGAGATTTGTTTGATGGAATTTATGCAACTCATGTAGCTAATTATCTTTATGTACCCATACATGAAAATGATATGAGGTTGCCTCCTGCTTATCTAGATTATAATGCTATGGTTCGCCATCAGTTTCTTGAGAGGAATGAACAGTTCCTTCAGTATCGACTAATCTTTGACAGACGACGCATTGTCCATGTTGCCCTCCCTACTCCTACTTTCTTTAACTTTCAGGCAAAAAGGAGATATGTTATAACCAGGGAGGAGGTGAACGAGTACGAGAGGAGGACGGAGGCAGCTCGCCTCCAAGCTGCAGCTCGTCAGGCAGTAGCTGCTGCATCTCAGTATGACCCCAGCTACGACTTTGGATATCCGCCAGGCCAGCCGTGGGCATAGACCAACTTAGGCCAAAACCCTAAGCTTGGGGTGAAGGAAATATGCCCTAGAGGCAATAATAAAGTTATTATTTATTTCCTTATATCATGATAAATGTTTATTATTCATGCTAGAATTGTATTAACCGGAAACATAATACATGTGTGAATACATAGACAAACAGAGTGTCACTAGTATGCCTCTACTTGACTAGCTCGTTAATCAAAGATGGTTATGTTTCCTAGCCATAGACATAAGTTGTCATTTGATTAACGAGATCACCTCATTAGGAGAATGACGTGATTGACTTGACCCATTCCGTTAGCTTAGCACCCGATCGTTTAGTATGTTGCTATTGCTTTCTTCATGACTTATACATGTTCCTCTGACTATGAGATTATGCAACTCCCGTTTACCGGAGGAACACTTTGTGTGCTACCAAACGTCACAACGTAAATGGGTGATTATAAAGGTGCTCTACAGGTGTCTCCAAAGGTACTTGTTGGGTTAGCGTATTTCGAGATTAGGATTTGTCACTCCGATTGTCGGAGAGGTATCTCTGGGCCCACTCGGTAATGCACATCACTATAAGCCTTGCAAGCATTGTGACTAATAAGTTAGTTGCGGGATGATGTGTTACGGAACGAGTAAAGAGACTTGCCGGTAACGAGATTGAACTAGGTATCGAGATACCGACGATCGAATCTCGGGCAAGTAACATACTGATGACAAAGGGAACAACGTATGTTGTTATGCGGTCTGACCGATAAAGATCTTCGTAGAATATGTAGGAGCCAATATGGGCTTCCAGGTCCCGCTATTGGTTATTGACCGGAGACGTGTCTCGGTCATGTCTACATAGTTCTCGAACCCGTAGGGTCCGCACGCTTAAAGTTACGATGACAGTTTTATTATGAGTTTATGTATGTTGATGTACCGAAGGAGTTCGGAGTCCCGGATGAGATCGGGGACATGACGAGGAGTCTCGAAATGGTCGAGACATAAAGATCGATATATTGGACGACTATATTCGGACTTCGGAAAGGTTCCGAGTGATTCGGGTATTTTTCGGAGTACCGGAGAGTTACGGGAATACGTATTGGGCCTTATTGGGCCATACGGGAAAGAAGAAAAAGGGCCTCAAGGGTGGCCGCACCCCTCCCCTTGATCTGGTCCGAATTGGACTAGGGAAGGGGGGCGCCCCCTTCCTTCCTTCTCTTTTTCCCTTCCTCTTTTCCTATTCCATATGGGAGGTGGAATCCTACTAGGACTAGGGAGTCCTAGTAGGACTCCACACTTGGTGCGCCCCCTCCTAGGGCCGGCCTCCTCCTCCCTTGCTCCTTTATATACGGGGGCAGGGGGGCACCCCAGAGACACAACAATTGATCCTTGAGATCTTTTAGCCGTGTGCGGTGCCCCCCTCCACCAAATTACACCTCGATAATATCATTGCGGAGCTTAGGCGAAGCCCTGCGTCGGTAGAACATCATCATCGTCACCACGCCATCGTGTTGACGAAACTCTCCCTCAACACTCGGCTGGATCGGAGTTCGAGGGACGTCATCGAGCTGAACGCGTGTAGAACTCGGAGGTGCCGTGCGTTCGGTACTTGATCGGTCGGATCGTGAAGACGTACGACTACATCAACCGCGTTGTGATAACGCTTCCGCTGTCGGTCTACGAGGGTACGTGGACAACACTCTCCCCTCTCGTTGCTATGCATCACCATGATCTTGCGTGTGCGTAGGATTTTTTTTGAAATTACTACGTTCCCCAACATGGGGGGTACGTATTTCTCACCGACATTACATTCATGTTCACACACTCATTCTAGTTGTTGGTGCTCATACTTTTTCACTGTACTATCCATGCTAGTTTATTTTCTTTTCTAAGCATTCTTCTTGTGTGTTTGAATAACCTTAGGAAAAAACAAAAAATTAGTTGTAGCTTTTAGCTAGTTTGCTTTCCATGCCTGTAGTAGTAGTAATTAATAGAAAACCCAAAAAAATCTCGTTCTTCTTTTGCTTGTTGGGAGCTTTCCCGTGTAAATAGTTTTATTTCTTTTCTTATTCTCTGGGGTCGAGAGGAGAAGACCATGATGAAAATTTTGAGTGGCTCTCATATGCATTATTGTTGATTTAACCAAGAGCCTATATTACCTTGTCTTCTCCCTTGTATTGAATGCTTGCAGATTCCAGCTTTGTCCAATGCACCTGCACTATTATTACTATCCATACCGTTCGGTCGTGCGAGTAAAAGGCAATAATGACAATATATGATGGATTGATTGAGATGAGAGAAACTGGTATGAACTCGACCTATCTTGTTTTTGTAAATATGATTAGTTCATCGTTCCTGATTCAGCCTATTATGAATGAAACATGTTTGCAATGACAATTAGAGATTATAGTTGCTCATGCCATGCTTAATTTGCTAGGAGTTTATAATGGTTTACCTTGCGTGCCAACATGCTATTAAAATGGTTGTGATGTGGTATGATAGGGTGGTATCCTCCTTTGAACGATTCGAGTGGCTTGACTTGGCACATGTTCGCGCATGTAGTTGAAACAAAATCAACATAGCCTCAACGATATTTATGTTCATGGTGATTTATATCCTACTTATGCTTGCACTCATTGTTTATTAATCTTAATGCATGTTCATGACTGTTGTCGCTCTCTAGTTGGTCGCTTCCCAGTCTCTTTCTAGCCTTCACTTGTACTAAACGGGAATACTGCTTGTGCATCCACTTCTGTAAAACCCCAAAGTTATTCCATATGAGTCCACCATACCTTCCTATATGCGGTATTTACCTGCCGTTCCAAGTAAATTTGTATGTGCCAAACTCTAAACCTTCAAATGAAATTCTATTTTGTATGCTCGAATAACTCATGTATCAACTAGGACTGTCTATATCTTCCATGCTAGGTGGGTTATTCTCACAATGAGTGGACTCGCTCCTCATTCACGAGAAAATGGTCGGTAACCGGGATGCCCAGTCCCATGCTCAAATCAAAATAACTGCAAACAAAACTCCCCCAGGATTGTTGTTAGTTGGAGGCACCCGTTGTTTCGGACAAGCCATGGATTGATGTTTGTTGGAGGTGGGGGAGTATAAACTTTACCATTCTGTTTGGGAACCGCCTATAATGTATGTAGCATAGAAGATATCGAGATCTCTTGGTTGTTATGTGCTACCTCTTGAGCACTGCGTTGGTTTTCCCTTGAAGAGGAAAGGGTGATGCAGCAAAGTAGCGTAAGTATTTCCCTCAGTTTTTGAGAACCAAGGTATCAATCCAGTAGGAGGCTACGCGCGAGTCCCTCGCACCTGCACAATACAAAAAAATCCTCGCAACCAACGCGATAAGGGGTTGTCAATCCCTTCACGGTCACTTACGAGAGTGAGATCTGATAGATATGATAGGATAATATTTTTGGTATTTTTGTGATAAAGATGCAAAGTAAAATAAAAGCAAAGTAAAAAAGAAAAGGCAATAACAAAGTGTTGGAAGATTAATATGATGAAGATAGACCCGGGGCCATAGGTTTCACTAGTGGCTTCTCTCAAGATCATAAGTATTTTACGGTGGGTGAACAAATTACTATTGAGCAATTGACAGATTGAGCATAGTTATGAGAATATCTAGGTATGATCATGTATATAGGCATCACGTCCGAGACAAGTAGACCGACTCCTGCCTGCATCTACTACTATTACTCCACTCATCGACCGCTATCCAGCATGCATCTAGAGTATTAAGTTCATGAAAACAGAGTAACGCCTTAAGCAAGATGACATGATGTAGAGGGATAAATTCACACAATATGATAAAAACCCCATCTTGTTATCCTCGATGGCAACAATACAATACGTGCCTTGCTGCCCCTACTGTCACTGGGAAAGGACACCGCAAGATTGAACCCAAAGCTAAGCACTTCTCCCATTGCAAGAAAGATCAATCTAGTAGGCCAAACCAAACTGATAATTCGAAGAGACTTGCAAAGATAACCAATCATACATAAAAGAATTCAGAGAAGATTCAAATATTGTTCATAGATAATCTTGATCATAAACCCACAATTCATCGGTCTCAACAAACACACCACAAAAAGAAGATTACATCGAATAGATCTCCATGAGAGAGGGGAGAACATTGTATTGAGATCCAAAAAGAGAGAAGAAGCCATCTAGCTACTAACTATGGACCCGAAGGTCTGAGGTAAACTACTCACACTTCATCGGAGAGGCTATGGTGTTGATGTAGAAGCCCTCCGTGATGGATGCCCCCTCCGGCGGAGCTCCGGAACAGGCCCCAAGATGGGATCTCGTGGGTACAGAAGGTTGCGGTGGTGGAATTAGGTTTTTGGCTCTGTATCTGATCGTTTGGGGGTACGTAGGTATATATAGGAGGAAGAAGTACGTCGGTGGAGCAACGTGGGGCCCACGAGGGTGGAGGGCGCGCCCCCCTACCTCGTGGCCTCCTGGAAGCTTCTCTTACGTAGGGTCCAAGTCTCCTGGATCATGTTCGTTCCAAAAATCACGCTCCCGAAGGTTTTATTCCGTTTGGACTCCGTTTGATATTCTTCTTCTGTGAAACTCTGAAATAGGCAAAAAAACAGCGATTCTGGGATGGGCCTCCGGTTAATAGGTTAGTCCCAAAAATAATATAAAAGTGGATAATAAAGCCCAATATTGTCCAAAACAGTGGATAATATAGCATGGAGCAATCAAAAATTATAGATACGTTGGAGACGTATCAAGCATCCCCAAGCTTAATTCCTGCTCGTCCTCGAGTAGATAAATGATAAAAACAGAATTTTTGATGCGGAGTGCTACTTGGCATAATTTCAATGTAATTCTTCTTAATTGTGGTATGAATATTCAGATCCGAAAGATTCAAGATAAAAGTTCATATTGACATAAAAAATAATAATACTTCAAGCATAGTAACTAAGCAATTATGTCTTCTCAAAATAACATGGCCAAAGAAAGTTCATCCCTACAAAATCATATAGTTTAGTCATGCTCCATTTTCGTCACACAAGAATGCTCTCGTCATGCACAACCCCGATGACAAGCCAGGCAATTGTTTCATACTTTAGTAATCTCAAACTTTATAAACCTTCACGCAATACATGAGCATGAGCCATGGATATAGCACTATGGGTGGAATAGAATATGATGTGGGGGTTATGTGGAGAAGACAAAAAAGGAGAAAGTCTCACATCAACGAGGCTAATCAATGAGCTATGGAGATGCCCATCGATTGATGTTAATGCAAGGAGTAGGGATTGCCATGCAGCGGATGCACTAGAGCTATAAATGTATGAAAGCTCAACAAAAGAAACTAAGTGGGTGTGCATCCAACTTGCTTGCTCACGAAGACCTAGGGCACTTGAGGAGGCCCATTGTTGGAATATACAAGCCAAGTTCTATAATGAAAAATTCCCACTAGTATATGAAAGTGACAAAACAAGAGACTCTCTATCATGAAGATTATGGTGCTACTTTGAAGCACAAGTGTGGAAAAAAGGATAGTAGCATTGCCCCTTTTTATTTCCTTTTTTTGGCCTTTCTGTTTTTTTATTGGGACAATGCTCTAGTAAATGATGATCATCACACTTCTATTTATTTACAACTCAATGATTACAACTCGATACTAGAACAAAGTATGACTCTATATGAATGCCTCCGGCGGTGTACCGGGATATGCAATGAATCAAGAGTGACATGTATGAAAGAATTATGAACGGTGGCTTTGCCACAAATACTATGTCAACTATATGATCATGCTAAGCAATATGACAATGATGAATGTGTCATGATAAACGGAATGGTGGAAAGTTGCATGGCAATATATCTCAGAATGGCTATGGAAATGCCATAATAGGTAGGTATGGTGGCTGTTTTGAGGAAGATATAAGGAGGTTTATGTGTGAAAGAGCATATCATATCACGGGGTTTGGATGCACCGGCGAAGTTTGCACCAACTCTCAATGTGAGAAAGGGCAATGCACGGTACCGAAGAAACTAGCAATGATGGAAGGGTGAGAGTGCGTATAATCCATGGACTCAACATTAGTCATAAAGAACTCACATACTTATTGCAAAAATCTACAAGTCATCAAAAACCAAGCACTACGCGCATGTTCCTAGGGGGATAGATTGGTAGGAAAAGACCATCGCTCATCCCCGACCGCCACTCAAGGAGGACAATCAAAGAACACCTCATGTTTCAAATTTCTTACATAACGTTTACCATACGTGCATGCTACGGGACTTGCAAACTTCAACACAAGCATTTCTCAAATTGACAACTACTCAACTAGCACGACTTTGATATTATTACCTCCATATCTCAAAACAATCATCAAGCATCAAACTTCTCTTAGTATTCAACACACTCATAAGAAAGTTTTTACTAATCTTGAATACCTAGCATATTAGGATTATTCAAGCAAATTACCATGCTATTTAAGACTCTCAAAATAATCTAAGTGAAGCATGAGAGATCAATAGTTTCTATAAAACAAATCCACCACCGTGCTCTAAAAGATATAAGTGAAGTACTAGAGCAAAACTATATAACTCAAAAGATATAAGTGAAGCACATAGAGTATTCTAACAAATTCCAAATCATGTATGGCTCTCTAAAAAGGTGTGTACAGCAAGGATGATTGTGGTAAACTAAAAAGCAAAGACTAAAATCATACAAGACGCTCCAAGCAAAAAACACATATCATGTGGTGAATAAACAATATAGCTCCAAGTAAAGTTACCGATGGAAGTAGACGAAAGAGGGGATGCCTTCCGGGGCATCCCCAAGCTTTGGATTTTTGGTGTCCTTAGATTATCTTGGGGGTGCCATGGGCATCCCCAAGCTTAGGCTCTTGCCACTCCTTGTTCCATAATCCATCAAAATCTTTCACCCAAAACTTGAAAACTTCACAACACAAAACTCAACAGAAATCTCGTGAGCTCCGTTAGCGAAAGAAAACAAAAGACCACTTCAAGGTACTGTAATGAACTCATTCTTTATTTATATTGGTGTTAAACCTACTGTATTCCAACTTCTCTATGGTTTATAAACTATTTTACTAGCCATAGATTCATCAAAATAAGCAAACAACACACGAAAAACAGAACAGTCTGTAGTAATCTGTAACTAACACAAACTTCTGGAACTCCAAAACGTCAGCCAAAATAGGACGACCTAGGCGATTTGTTTATTGATCAGCAGCAATTGGAATCAGTATTTTATCACGTTCTGGTGATTTTTAACAATTATTTTCGTGAACAGAAAGTTTCTGGAAATTTCTGCAAGATCAAATAACTATCATCCAAGAAGATCCTATAGGTTTAACTTGGCACAAACACTAATTAAACATAAAAACACATCTAACCAGAGGCTAGATCAAAGATTTATTCCTAAACAGAAGCAAAAGCAAAAAAACTAAAAATAAAATTGGGTTGCCTCCCAACAAGCGCTATCGTTTAACGCCCCTAGCTAGGCATAAAAGCAAGGATAGATCTAGGTATTGCCATAATAGTGGTATGGCAAGTCATGAAAACTTTTCTCATATTCTCTACTTTCAGCAGCAAGTTTTCTTTGAGATAAGCAAAAATAATCAAAATGGCTAAATTTAATGGGACAAAAGTCCCCAAGATCAATCTCGGGAGGTATGGGTTCCTCCCTAGGCCCTTTGTATTGCACAACCAATTCATCATTAAGAGCATTATTTTGGCAAAAAGTCACAAGCCTTTGTTCAAGAGGAAAACCTAATCCATTATTCTGAATAGCAAAATCATCATTAAGCTCAGAAATTCTATCAACTAGAACATCGGCGGGCACCTTTTTCCTAAGATTTTCATTATAAGCAATATGATCCAAAGATTGTAAACGCATCATGTCTTCTTGATTAAAAGGATAGCTTCAATGGGAGGATGACTAGCATCCACCCTATAATGCGCAAAGATTTCTTTGGCCTCTTTTATTATGAATCTAAACTCATGAGCCAAAAAGATAGTGGCGGCACGCTTAACAGAAGAATGCTCAATATTAAAGAATTCTAGGAAAATTCTTTGTATGCAAGGATGCATGTGCATAAATTGCCTTTCAAGTTCAACTATAAGCATGGCAATAGTGTCCGCAAGACTACTAGTTCTATGGAGAATAGAACCGCCCATAGAGGGCAAGGCACCGACACAAGTAAATCTTGAATAACTCCTTTTCCAATAATATTACCACTACCAATTCGAAATCTTTTTGTAAGCAAGGTAGGGGGTTCTTCAGCAGGAGCATCAGAATTTTCGATGATATTATTATTGTCCATATCGACAATAATTTCCCCAATTTCAGACATAACGACAGAGAGAGCGAGGGGCAAAGAGAAGAAGGCGAACAAAAAAGAGAGGGCGAATAAAACGGCAAGGGTGAAGTGGGGGAGAGGAAAACGAGAGGCAAATGGCAAATAATGTAATGCGGGAGATAAGGGATTGTGATAGGTACTTGGTATGTTGACTTTTGCGTAGACTCCCCGGCAACGGCGCTAGAAATCCTTCTTGCTACCTCTTGAGCACTGCGTTGGTTTTCCCTTGAAGAGGAAAGGGTGATGCAGCAAAGTAGCGTAAGTATTTCCCTCAGTTTTTGAGAACCAAGGTATCAATCCAGTAGGAGGCTACGCGCGAGTCCCTCGCACCTGCACAATACAAATAAATCCTCGCAACCAACGCGATAAGGGGTTGTCAATCCCTTCACGGTCACTTACGAGAGTGAGATCTGATAGATATGATAGGATAATATTTTTGGTATTTTTGTGATAAAGATGCAAAGTAAAATAAAAGCAAAGTAAAAAGCAAAGGCAATAACAAAGTGTTGGAAGATTAATATGATGAAGATAGACCCGGGGGCCATAGGTTTCACTAGTGGCTTCTCTCAAGAGCATAAGTATTTTACGGTGGGTGAACGAATTACTATTGAGCAATTGATAGAACTAAGCATAGTTATGAGAATATCTAGGTATGATCATGTATATAGGCATCACGTCCGAGACAAGTAGACCGACTCCTGTCTGCATCTACTACTATTACTCCACTCATCGACCGCTATCTAGCATGCATCTAGAGTATTAAGTTCATGAAAACAGAGTAACGCCTTAAGCAAGATGACATGATGTAGAGGGATAAATTCATGCAATATGATAAAAAAAACATCTTGTTATCCTCGATGGCAACAATACAATACGTGCCTTGCTGCCCCTACTGTCACTAGGAAAGGACACCGCAAGATTGAACCCAAAGCTAAGCACTTCTCCCATTGCAAGAAAGATCAATCTAGTAGGCCAAACCAAACTGATAATTCGAAGAGACTTGCAAAGATAACCAATCATACATAAAAGAATTCAGAGAAGATTCAAATATTGTTCATAGATAATCTTGATCATAAACCCACAATTCATCGGTCTCAACAAACACACCGCAAAAAAAAGATTACATCGGATAGATCTCCACGAGAGAGGGGGAGAACATTGTATTGAGATCCAAAAAGAGATAAGAAGCCATCTAGCTACTAACTATGGACCCGAAGGTCTGAGGTAAACTACTCACACTTCATCGGAGAGGCTATGGTGTTGATGTAGAAGCCCTCCGTGATGGATGCCCCCTCCGGCGGAGCTCCGGAACAGGCCCCAAGATGGGATCTCGTGGGTACAGAAGGTTGCGGTGGTGGAATTAGGTTTTTGGCTCTGTATCTGATCGTTTGGGGGTACGTAGGTATATATAGGAGGAAGAAGTACGTCGGTGGAGCAACGTGGGGCCCACGAGGGTGGAGGGCGCCCCCCTACCTCGTGGCCTCCTGGAAGCTTCTCTTACGTAGGGTCCAAGTCTCCTGGATCATGTTCGTTCCAAAAATCACGCTCCCGAAGGTTTCATTCCGTTTGGACTCCGTTTGATATTCTTTTTCTAAAAAACTCTGAAATAGGCAAAAAAAAACAGCAATTCTGGGCTGGGCCTCCGGTTAATAGGTTAGTCCCAAAAATAATATAAAAGTGGATAATAAAGCCCAATATTGTCCAAAACAGTAGATAATATAGCATGGAGCAATCAAAAATTATAGATACGTTGGAGACGTATCATTATGTTGACAATGAAAGTATGCCACTCAAAATATTATTCAATCTCTATTTCAAAACTTGAGCTCTGGCACCTCTACAAATCCATGCTTCCCTCTGCGAAGGGCCTATCTATTTACTTTTATGTTGAGTCAGCACCCTCTTATTAAAAAACACCAGTTGGAGAGCACCGCTATCATTCGCATGCATTGCTATTAATTTACATTGAGTATGACTGCGACTGGATCTCTTTTACCATGAATTACAATGTCTAGTCAGTCCTTGATCTTCAGGGGTGCTCTGCATTTATATTTTGCGGTCTCAGAAAGGGCTAGCGAGACACCATCTTGTTATATCATGTTATGATTGTTTTGAGAAAGTGTTGTCATCCGAGATTTATTATTATTGCTCGCTAGTTGATTATGCCATTGATATGAGTAAATATGAGACCTAAATGTTATTGTGAATATGGTTAGTTTATAATCTTTGCCGAAAACTTGAATGCTGGCTTTACATATTTGCAACAACAAGATCAAACAGAGTTTGTAAAAGTTTTTCTTTATCACTTTCAGTTTGTCAACTGAATTGCTTGCACTACTAGAAAAAGGCTTACTAGTGGCGCACCAGTTTTGCCTACTAATGGTGCACTACTGGTGCGCCACTAGCATCACGCCACTAGTAATTTTTACTAATGGCGCACCGCTGGTGCGCCATTAGTATCTGGTACTCTAATGGCGCACCAGGCAGTGCGCCATTAGTATAGGCCCCGGTGCGCCATTAGTATGCCTCCCAGTGGGCATGTGCTTTGCCATACTAATGGCGCACTGGTGGGCGATGCGCCATTAGTATCCTTTGGCATACTAATGGCGCACGTCTGGGTGATGCGCCATTAGTATGTATATTAGGGTTTTTTTTTCTTTTCTGATATTTGCACAGATTACAAAATATATTATTGGACAGAATATAAACAGCACCACATAGCAACAGCAGATTCATCGAATACAATAGAAGATTAGTCTCCGAATACAATTCATCATATTAGTCTCCGAAATCAAAAGACCGAACAAAGATAGAACATTACAAGTCTCGAGACCGCGAGTAGCGAGTTTGTCGAAATTAATACTAATCCTAACAAGTCCTACTAATCATCATCATACAACTTCTACTCGTTATTAATAACAAGTCATACGATCATCATCCTGATAGTCATCGAACCAACCCTACGTAATTGTTCTTAGCACATGATCATCAGTATTAGGCAGGACCTAAAATAACCTATTTAAGGTAAAATAGCATAAAACAATATAGACCCTGACTCTCCATTATGGAGAATGGAGATCATCCTGTCTCCAATTCTTGCGCGGCGCTTCCTTTTGCTTCCAAGAACCTCCTTACGACTGTCCATACATTTTTTCCATTCTCTGATTAGCATGTCTCCACTTCTTCTAGAAATCCGGTATGGACAGTTGAGATTTGTAGGATGACCTGGATATAAGTTCAAAACTTGAAGGCTGCCATTCTGATACATCAAATGAGGCACACAATCCTCTGGGATTCTCTGTTGAAAAACATAGTAATAACTTCATAGTTAGCAATGATGTACTAGTTTTAGAAGTATGCAAAAGATGCACGGATGTCGTAATAGTACAAAATCTTACCAGGGTATCTCCATGGTAGTTACCGTAGTTCAACACGTGCACTAGTGGCACGTATTGACCATAATGTTGAGGAGTTTGATTGTAGATATTGTACTTCTCAAGATCAGTACAAAATCCGACCAGATGATTTTTCTCCTGATAAGTTAACTCGGAGCCATCAGTGTAGTGGGTTTTGTCTACCATTTTCCGCACATTTTTTGAACAATCAAAATAAGCTGTCAATGGAAATAAGTTGTCAACTATTTTGAAATAAACAATATAGATTAGTTAATAATTAACTATGTTTGAGAAACTCACATAGCGGTAGAACTGGAGGCGTATCAACAAGGACCCAAATGTCCATATTGTCTTGGTCGATGCCAGGATCACCAAGATCCATGGTGACAAGCATACCCTCATCAAAACCATACATCTTGCAAAATGCTTCCCAATTTTTGCAACCAAAATGGGTTACGCTCTCAGCATTATACAGATTTACTTCAAAATCCACATCATGATGTGTCCTTAGGTGAATTTTCTTCGTTTCAAAATTTTCATGATCTTCAAAATCCATCCTCTCCAAGACATAGCGTCTTGCATGGCATGGGATAAACTATACTCGAATTGTAAAAGATGAAATTACACGTTGGAATAGTTGAAGTCATGCTTAATTATGAAAAAAAACACTTGTCGTTGTTGCGTACCGTTTCAACTTCGAAGGTCTCCTCGAGCTTAATGCTGAAGCGCCGATCATCGTCCAGGTGAGGCCTGTCGCACAGACCTCGACCGTCGTGGCACCAGTCGCACTCCCCCGAGAGACTTTCGTCGTCCGATGACGACATTTCCTATGTTCATAATTCAAAACTACATCATCTCTGTTGGGTCCAATAAGATAATCACAGTGTGGTGAAAACACGCCCATCCAAATAGAATATGTGGTATGGGCTTTTTTAGTAGGTCATCCTACCAGATTAGGGTTTATCGATGACGAGCAACTGACATTAGTAATAACTATGAGTAGATATCACACTTCTATATGAATAACACAAGAGGCAGTTGATCCTACTTAATTAAGTACTAAGATACCCCGGCCCATGCATTAGTCGGAAGTGCCCCATATGTCCTATTTTTAGCAAAGTCATGGTAAAATTCACGGAAAATTTCAGCATGACCTTTGCTGAAAATAGGACATATGGAGTACCCGAATTTGCCGGAACGGAAGTTAATCGACATTCCGGCAAACTCAAGGGCCTCTCGGGGTACCTGCAAAATCATCACGACACGATGGTCGTAGACAAAACCCAGCAAACTAGCAATTGATGGATCAACACGTAAAACATGTCCAATAAGAGCATATAATTCAACAACTCCACTGAAAATGAGAGCTGAAAGATGCAGGGAGCACAAACAGCTCAGAAAAAGGATGCAGGGAGCACAAAGAGCTACACTCTGAATCTTTTATCTATTTATACCTGTAAATTAGCACTCCGATGCTGGCCTTGACAAATGATCCCACTATGTTGTTTGCTGGAATCTGCAAAATGATCCCACTATGTTGACAAATGATCCCACTATGTTGTTATACTTGAGAACACTGTAACAAAATCAAAACCACAATAAACAGTGGTCAAATACAGAAGAAGGAACAATTTATTTGTACTGTAAAAACCACAATAAACAGTGGTCAAATACAGAAGTACAATAAACATGGATGTTATCACTCATTGACAGATTCTTCAACAAGAATTCCAGCGTCTCGATGCCATCAGTGGTCATATCGCTCTACATTGTCCACCGCCTTTTAGATCGTTACAAGTCTTCTTCTCTAGCTTTTAAAATCAAAACAAGTTCTTCCGTAGTAGCTGACAGCTAGACGCAGCACGTACCAGTGCAGAAGAAAGGGCCAGGCGGATGCAGAGTCGATACTTGATCACACAAAGGAAAAACTCAAATCAAGCATATACTTTCATGAGAATAAAAATGAAACACACACACACAGAGAGAAACCCTTCTGTTCCATCTCTGTTCAGAGAATTGCTGCATTAACTGTACTGTACTAGTATAAACTACAAACACGGGGTACTGTTTCTCAAAATTCCAGAACTTACAGAGCATCTTTATTTTTACTCTCCTGCTATATCTCCAATTTATGATTGGCAAGGCAGGAGCTCCTAATCTCATCGGCAATGTGGCCGTGTGTAGCAGCATTGCTAGAACGCTGCCTGGACTTTGCCTTCAATATCTGGAGCATGTTCCAATCTTTCTAAAGCTCACCAAAATCCTTGATGGCGTGCACCGCTCTTGCTCGAGCCGGCAGCACAGTGATGGACAAGGAGGAAGGAGGAAGGAGGAAGGAGGAGAGGTACCTGGGCGGGCGCGGCCGGTCGCCGGAGGGGTCGGGGTCGGGGTTGGGGTCGGGGTCGGCGGCGGCGGCAGCGTCGAAGGGATGGCTGCGCGGGGGAGGGCGCGGGGGCGGCGGCGCGGGGGAGCTGCAGTGGTGGGGGGCACGGGGGCGCGGGGGAGCTGCAGTGGTGGGGGGCACGGGGGCGCGGGGGCGACGGGGGTGGAGTCCGGCGGGGGTCGGGGCGGCGGCGTAGTGGGTCAGGTGAGCGCGTGGGTGGACACTGGCGAGGGAGAGGGGAGGAATTAGCTAAGGGGGGAAACTTACTAATGGCGCACCACGAAGCGGTGCGCCATTAGAATGTTTTCTTTACATAGCAATGGCGCACCCACGACGGGTGCGCCATTAGTAATTTTTTTTATGTAGCAATGGCGCACCAGCCATAGGTGCGCCATAAGTAATTTTATTTTATTTTTTGTTGCATCTAATAAATTTTTTAGAAAATGAATATGAATATGAAACAGTAACAATTTTTTACAAAAACAGTAATAATTTGTGACGGTGGAGCGGGCCGGGGAGGGTGCGGGGTCGGCGGCGGTGGAGCGGGCCGGGGAGGGTGCGGGGGATCGGCGGCGGCGGTGGAGCGGGCCGGGAAGGGTGCGGTGGGTCGTCGGCGGCGGTGGAGCGGGCCGGGGAGGGTGCGGTGGGTCGTCGGCGGCGGTGGAGCGGGGGAGGGTGCGGGGGGTCGTCGGCGGCGGTGGAGCGGGCCGGGGAGGGTGCGGTGGGTCGTCGGCGGTGGTGGAGCAGGGGAGCTAGGGTGCGGGTGGTCGTTGGCGGCGGTGGAGCGGGCCGGGGAGGGTGCGGGCCGGGGGGTCGTCGGCGGCGGTGGAGCGGGCCGGGGAGGGTGCGGCCGGGGGGCGTCGGCGGCGGCGGAGCGGGTCGGGGAGGGTGCGGTGGGTCGTCGGCGACGGTGGAGCGGGCCGGGGAGGGGGCGGTGGGTCGTCGGCGGCGGTGGAGCAGGGGAGCTAGGGTGCGGTGGGTCGTCGGCGGCGGTGGAGCGGGGGAGGGTGCGGGGGTCGGCGGCGGCGCCCGGTGGAGCGGGGTAGAGGGTGCAGGGGGTGCTCGGCGGCGAGGGGGACCGGATCTGGCGAGGTGGGATAGCGATCGAGATGGAAGGGGGATCGAGATCAAGTGTCCATGAAATATACACTAATGGCGCACGGGTAGCAGTGCGCCATTACTAGCTTAAACTAGTAATGGCGCACTGCACCAGGTGCGCCATTAGTAGTTTTGCAAAAAAGAAAAAAGAAAAAAAATATTTTAGTGGCGCACTATGTTGCTGGTGCGCCATTACTAGTTACAACTAGTAATGGCGCACCTTGTCCTGGTGCGCCATTAGTATGTCTGGAAAAATAAAAAAAATTGTTACTAATGGCGCACCGTTTGTCTGGTAGCAATGGCGCACCACATGTCTGGTGCGCCATTAGTGGCCATTCCATCTATAGCCCTTTTCCTAGTAGTGTTGAGGACAAGCAAAGGTTTAAGCTTGGGGGAGTTGATACGTCTCCAACGTATCTACTTTCCAAACACTTTTGCCCTTGTTTTGGACTCTAACTTGCATGATTTGAATGGAACTAACCCGGACTAACGTTGTTTTCAGCAGAACTGCCATGGTGTTATTTTTGTGCAGAAATAAAAGTTCTCGGAATGACCTGAAAATCCACGGAGACATGTTTTGGAATTAATAAAAAATACCAGCGAAGGAATCAACATCAGGGGGCCCACACCCTGTCCCGAGGGGGGCGCCCCCTGCCTCGTGGGCCCCCTGGGACTCCACCGACCTCAACTCCAGCTCCATATATTCACGTTCGGGGAGAAAAGAAATCAGAGAGAAGGATTCATCACGTTTTACGATACGGAGCCGCCGCCGAGCCCTATTCTTCCTCGGGAGGGCCGATCTGGAGTCCGTTCGGGGCTCCGGAGAGGGGAATCCGTCGCCATCGTCATCATCAACTATCCTCCATCACCAATTTCATGATGCTCATCGCTGTGCGTGAGTAATCCCATTGTAGGCTTGCTGGACGGTGATGGGTTGGATGAGATTTACCATGTAATCGAGTTAATTTTGTTAGGGTTTGATCCCTAGTATCCATTATGTTCTAAGATTGATGTTGCTATGACTTTGCTATGCTTAATGCTTGCCACTAGGGCCCGAGTGCCATGATTTCAGATCTGAACCTATTATGTTCTCATGAATATATGTGAGTTGTTGATCCTATCTTGCAAGTCAATAGTCACCTACTATGTGTTATGATCTGGCAACCCCGAAGTGACAATAATCGGGACCACTCCCGGTGATGACCGTAGTTTGAGGAGTTCATGTATTCACTAAGTGTTAATGCTTTGGTCCAGTACTCTATTAAAAGGAGGCCTTAATATCCCTTAGTTTCCAATAGGACCCCGCTGCCACGGGAGGGTAGGACAAAAGATGGCATACAAGTTCTTTTCCATAAGCACGTATGACTATATTCGAAGTACATGCCTACATTACATTGATGAACTGGAGCTAGTTCTGTGTCGCCCTATGTTATAACTATTGCATGAGGAATCACATCCGACATAATTATCCATCATTGATCCATTGCCTATGAGCTTTTCACATATTGATCTTTGCTTAGTTACTTTTCCGTTGCCACTATTGCGATTACTACAAAACTGCTACTATTACTTTTGCCACCGTTACCGTTACTTCCATACTACTTTGCTACTAAATATTTTGCTACAGATATTAAGTCTTTCAGGTGTGGTTGAATTGACAACTCAACTGCTAATACTTGTGAATATTCTTTGGCTCCCCTTGTGTCGAATCAATAAATTTGTGTTTAATACTCTACCCTTGAAAACTGTTGCGATCCCCTATACTTGTGGGTTATCAGTCTTCTTCCAGCAGCCCACCTAGTTTGTTGACCCGGCGCTTCCCGACCACGTGTGCCTGCTTTCGCGGTCCTTGTACGGACTCAAGCAGGCTCCACACGCTTGGTACCAGCGCATCGCGGCGTTTCTCCACCAGCTTGGGTTCCGCTCTACTCGCTCGGACGCCTCGCTCTTCGTCTATCATCAGGGCTCTGACACGGCCTACTTTCTGCTCTATGTCGACGACATCATCCTGATGGCATGTATGGCTGGTCTCCTCAGTCAGCTCACGGCTCGTCTTCGTGCTGAGTTCGCCATCAGGGGCTTGGGTCCTTTGCACTACTTCCTCGGTGTCGAGGTGGTGCGCCGTCCGGATGGCTTCTTCCTTCATCAGCGGAAGTACGCTCAGGAGCTCCTGGAGCGCGCCGGCATGCTTAACTGCAAGCCCGCCGCTACGCCTGTTGATACGAAGGCCAAGCTTTCTGCCACAGATGGTTCTCCTGCTTCGGATGCTGCTTTCTATCGGTCTATCATTGGTGCTCTCCAATACCTCACTCTGACTCGACCGGAGATCCAGTATGCCGTGCAGCAGGTGTGACTTCATATGCATGCTCCTCGAGACGTTCACTGGGCTGCCGTCAAGCGGATTCCCCGCTATATCTGTGGCACTATGGATCTTGGCATCACGCTTCACGCGTCCGCCGACACCGCCCTCACCGCCTACTCCGATGCAGCCTGGGCGGGCTACCCCGACACTCGTCGCTCCACTTCGGGCTATTGTGTCTACCTTGGACCCTCACTTATCTCGTGGCCGTCCAAGCGGCAGCCTACGGTCTCTCGTTCCAGTGCTGAGGCTGAGTATCATGCGGTGGCCAATGTTGTCGCTGAGTGTTCGTGGCTTCGCCAGCTGCTTCAGGAAATCAAGAGCTCTCTTGCCCTGTTGACCGTGCCACGATGGTCTACTGCGATAACGTCTCGGCAGTCTACCTCTCCGCTAACCCGGTGCATCGTCGACGGACCAAGCACATTGATTTGGATATTCATTTTGTTCGAGAACAGGTGGCCCTTGGTCATATTCGTGTTTTACACGTACCTACTTTCCAACAATTTGCCGATATCATGACCAAGGGCTTGCCTACGGCATCCTTTGAGGAGTTCCGGTCCAGTCTTTGCGTCAGCCGCGGTGCCGCTTCGACTGCGCGGGGGGGGGGGTGTTGAGTATATGTGTTATGTGCATATTGTGTATTGGGCCCGCCTCCTGGTTCCTTGTATAGTTGAGGTCCATGGCCCACCTTTGTACATCATATATACGTGCCTATGCACGAAGAGCAATACATCGTGCAATTCACATATTCTACACACACCTCCAGCCCCTGGTTGATGCAGAGCTGCCAACACTTACGGGTGTTGTGCACGGAAACGAGCACGACCCGCTACTTGTTGACATTGCCTAGGTCCGCCGCAACCATGCACGAGATGGCATCTTCGGACGCGCACTCCACCGAGAGTTGGTCCTTCGCCAGCTGGTGCTCCTCGAGGAGGCCAGGCTGTATCGATGCTCATGTTGTAGCAACCAGGACGTGGACACCGACAACTTCGCTTGCTGCGCCTCCGCCAGCACCTGGTTGTAGTGATGCTCTGTCTATAGCAGACTGAACATGGACACCGATGACTCCAACACGGGCGCGGCGCTGATCCTCCTCCTTCGCATCCTCCATGGGGACCTCCGCCATCGCCATGGGATTGCCCTCCTCCTCCATCTTTGAGTTGTCCAAGGTCTGGTCCAGAGAGCTTGGGGGTTGGCCTGCCGAAATGCAGGCTTGACGACGCGAAGCTGCAGCGACAATCGCCTCGGCTCCACCACCCATGAGAGCCCCCGACTGTTGCGACAGTAGATGGCAGATGAGGATGCAAATGGGTGGGTGATAAGTCGGTGGCTCAGACGGCAGGAGAAGGGTCGGGGCTTGGAAGGGTAGAGTTTTGGGGCGTTATTGTCCGACTTTAAATAGCCCAAGTAGGTGGAGCAACGGGGAATGCGGGCGGTCGGAGTAGGCTTCTCGTTTGCTGCGCCATTGTGAATGCCGGGTAGGCGAATTACCAGTCAACCAACATGAATGCGGGTAGGCTTGGAATCCCGTACGGTCACGTTTGCTGTGACCGACATGAATGTGGCATCGAGAGCGAGCAGACACGTCAGGAGAGGCAAAAGAGAGTCCGGGTTGTCGAAGCACAACATGGCGGACGTCGGGACGCCCCCAAACCTCTTCGCATTTCGGTGCCGATTTATGGATTTCAGACGTCCAGACCAGTCCGGACAAAACTGATGATCATCATTGGATGACTTGAAGTGTATGGACATTCAACTTAGACAGAGATTAACTCTGTGTTTGCTGCGCCAACGAGGGTGATTTAACCAATCAACTTTGTCACTGAAGTATATAGAGATGTGGTTCAGCCCAATTGATGGTCTGCAAGTGCATATGGTTTAGTTGTAGCTTTTTTGAAGTAAGAGTATCGATCACACAAGGAGCATATGGATTGGGTTCTGTCTCTTGTAGTGACTTATAGAATTATGCCTGCAAGTAATTGTAGACTCAAAACAAAGTGAGGGCGGTAATAAATAGTAGTTTTGAGTGAAGGGTGAGCGTAAACTAAATAACATGAAAAGAAGTAGTGAGAGCAACAAAAATAGTAACACGTGAACTAGCACAGGAGTGAGGTGTTCTCAGTGGGTCTATAATCCCATTAGTATGTTTCTATCGCGACTTATGCTATGGTATAATACTGTCTGGTCATTGTCACTCTTAATGTTTATGTTGGGCGGATCCAGGTACAGAATACGTTCTACTCTAGGTTGACTTCGTACCATACACGCCACTGATGTCTACTACACAACCTTCTTGTAGACGTTGTTGGGCCTCCAAGTGCAGAGATTTGTAGGACAGTAGCAAATTTTCCTCAAGTGGATGACCTAAGGTTTATCCATCCGTGGGAGGCGTAGGATGAAGATGGTCTCTCTCAAACAACCCTGCAACCAAATAGCAAAGAGTCTCTTGTGTCCCCAACACACCCAATACAATGGTAAATTGTATAGGTGCACTAGTTCGGCGAAGAGATGGTGATACAAGTGCAATATGGATGGTAGATATAGGTTTTTGTAATATGAAAATATAAAAACAACAAGGTAACTAATGATAAAAGTGAGCACAAACTGTATTGCAATGCTTCGAAACAAGGCCTAGGGTTCATACTTTCACTAGTGCAAGTTCTCTCAACAAGGATAACATAATTAGATCATATAACAATCCCTCGACATGCAACAAAGAGTCACTCCAAAGTCACTAATAGAGGAGAACAAACGAAGAGATTATTGTAGGGTACGAAACCACCTCAAAGTTATTCTTTCCGATCAATCCATTGGGCTATTCCTATAAGTGTCACAAACAACCCTAAAGTTCGTAGTAAAATAACACCTTAAGACACACATCAACCAAAACCCTAATGTCACCTAGATACTCCAATGTCACCACAAGTATCCGCGGGTATGATTATACGATATGCATCACACAATCTCAGATTCATCTATTCAAACCAGCACAAAGTACTTCAAAGAGTGCCCCAAAGTTTCTACCGGAGAGTCAAGACGAAAACGTGTGCCAACCCCTATGCATAAGTTCACAAGGTCACTGAACCCGCAAGTTGATCACCAAAACATACATCAAGTAGATCACGTCAATATCCCATTGTCACCACAGATAAGCACATGCAAGACATACATCAAGTGTTCTCAAATCCTTAAAGACTCAATTCGATAAGACAACTTCAAAGGGAAAACTCAATCCATTACAAGAGATAGAGGGGGAGAAACATTATAAGATCCAACTATAATAGCAAAGCTCGCGATACATCAAGATTGTGCCAAATCAAGAACACGAGAGAGAGAGAGAGATCAAACACATAGCTACTGGTACATACCCTCACCTCCGAGGGTGAACTACTCCCTCCTCGTCATGGAGAGCGCCGGGATGATGAAGATGGCCACCGGTGATGGATCCCCCTCCGGCAGGGTGCGAGAACAGGGTCCCGATTGGTTTTTGGTGGCTACAGAGGCTTGCGGCGGCGGAACTCCCGATCTAGGTTATGTTCTGGAAGTTTGGGGATATATAAGAGGTGTTGGCATCGGGAACAAGTCAGGGGGGCCCGCGAGGCAGCCACGAGGTAGGGGGCGCGCCCAGGGGGGTAGGGCGCGCCCTCCACCCTCGTGGTGGCCTCGGGACTCTTCTGGTCCATCTCCGATGCTCCGTGGGCTTCTTCTGGTCCAAAAACAATCTCCGTGAATTTTCAGGTCAATTGGACTCCGTTTGGTATTCCTTTTCTGCGATACTCAAAAACAAGGAAAAAACAGAAACTGGCACTGGGCTCTAGGTTAATAGGTTAGTCCCAAACATCATATAAAATAGCATATAAATGCATATAAAACATCCAAGATTGATAATACAATAGCATGGAACAATCAAAAATTATAGATACGTTGGAGACGTATCAGCCACTACCTTAATCCCCCCTGTAGGTTATCACTACGGTAATTAAGAGGTTTACGTGGATGCAACATCCCTAAGAGTTCTCCACTATTCCCCTATCAATTGCAAAGACTAGGAGTGAGGGCTTTTACTGTCACCTCGAATTAGCTTCACTAACTAATCTTTACAATGACAATAATTCCCGTAATGGCCTTACGGCAAAAATGTTGAGTGGGGCCCTTCACAACATTCATGAAGATTATTAAACTAAACATTCAACAGAGAATCTCATATCCTTATTAGCGTTTCAACACTTATACATACCAAGGTTCATCCATATTCCCGAGAACTAGGGGTCTACTCGTACATAAGAACATCAATCATCACACCGATGGCGATGGTAAACATGGATGGACCAAACGAGTAATACACGCAACAATACATAAGTGTTTGGTATTACAACGAGATGGATGTGGATGATGATTATGATGATGGTTGATGGAGGGTGATGATGCCAATGTCCCCTTGCACGTGGTGGTGAAGATGGCGATCTTCTCCTTACCAATTCTCCATCCGGAGGCTAGGGTTCTATGTTCTGGATGAATTTCCGGTGTCTTCGTGCGTCTGATCTTCGATCCGATCTAGCAGGGTGGAAGTAGCCGACTAGGAGAAGGCGACCACACTTGTACGACCACTGGTACGAGTGCTTGCGCTTGTACCATTTTGCGCTTTGCAGGTCCTGCACTGCCTCCAACTTCCCCTAAGTTGCTTCATTATTTTATGGTAGATAATAATCACTTTAATTGACATGATTTCATCATCATTTTCTGGAGTTCTTTTCTTAATGCTCCAGTCGCTTCAGAAGACGTATCCTGAAAAAAGTCAAAAAACAGTGCGCAAACGCAATAAAATTCCACAAAGCCTACCGTGTAGGCACAAAATAAAGACTAAAAACATCATACAATTTGGACTCATCACTAGTGCACTATAAATTAACCCGAATCAATTTTGGGAGCAATTATCTAACGTGTACCATTTCAAGGGCTCCTGCAGAAGTCACCTTTTGGCCATGGGAGCGCGCCAAATGGTGTGCCAAGCGACCGTCATATGTCACACGCTAGACATTTTTTCTGGATATTTTTGTACATGTTTTCAAGTTCTAGATGCTCTTTTTTTTGGTTTTTGCTTGGTTTACCCTGGTTTTGAAAGTAAAAGAAATTATGTCTTGAAGAAGCAGTGCTTTTTCGCAAGAAGCACAACATGTGTTTATTCGAGATGCATAACTGTGCTTCCCAAAAGGGAAAAACACATCCTATCTGTGCTTCTGCGAGAAGGACAACCTCTGCTTCCATGAGAAGCACAAGCGTTCTTCGCGGGAAAAACATAGCTGTGCTTTTCAAAGAAAAAAAAACACAGTTTGTGCTTGTGCTTTCCGATAATGAAAAAGCACAATCTATGCTTCCAAAAAAGGGAAAATCATAGTCATGCTTAAAAAAATATTGAAAAAGCACAATTTTGTTTTGGGTTCCATTGCATTTTCTTCTTCTTTGGTTCCTTTTCTTGTTTCAGTTTTAATTTTTTGTTTTTGTTTCTCTTTCTTTCCGATTTCTGTTTTTGGTGATTTTTTGTTTAAAATCTATTAGCATGAGATCTAATTCTGAAGATATCGACGCGAGAAATTCAACGGTGAACATGGTTTGTGATTTTGCGCATTGTTCAAGAGATAAACCATTTGAAAAATGAATCTACAAAAATGGCAAATACTCCCAAATTACAACATTTAACGCAAATGCAGTGTGTCACTTGCCAGCAGTGACCTTTGATCTCGATCAACTTCTGACCGAAATCACTAATTAAGGAGTACTCGTTGCAAAGAACACTCCAACTTCCCAGGTCGCGACAAGTTGCGCACATGCAGCGCGCCACTTGTCGCAACCTGGGAGTTTTCCCTTTTTTCGTAGATCCGTTTATTCAAAATGTTTTATCTCTTAAACCGTGCGTCCAAATCTCGAACCATTTTCACCATTGGATTCCTCGCGTCGAGATCTTCAAAACTAGATCCCATGTTGATAGGTTTTGACGAACTTTTTTTTCACGAAAAAAACGGACGTAAAAACCTAATCGGAAGCACGATTTTTTTCCTTTCCGAAAGAGGCACGCCCGTGCCTCTCGCGAATCACAACCGTGCCTCTCGTGGAAGCAAAACCGTGACTCTCGTGAAAAAAACAGAAAACGTGTTTTTTTTTCGTTTCCGAGAGGCACGGCCGTGACTCTCGCGAAAGCACAACCGTGCCTCTCGCGAAGCAAAACCGTGACTCTCGTGAAAGAAAAAAAAAACAGAAAACGCGTATTTTTTCCTTTCCGAGAGGCACGACCGTGACTCTCGCGAAAGCACAACCGTGCTTCTCGCGGAAGCAAAAACGTGACTCTCACGGAAGAAAAAAACAGAAAATGCGTTTTGTTTTTTCTTTTCCGAGAGGCACGGCTGTGACTCTCGCGAAAGCACAACCGTGCCTCTCGCGGAAGCAAAACCGTGAATCTCGTGAAAGAAAAAAAATAGAAAACGCGTTTTTTTTTCGTTTCCGAAAGGCACGGCCGTGACTCTCGCTAAAGCACAATCGTGCCTCTCGCGGAAGAAAAACCGTGACTTTCGCGAAAGAAAAAAAAAGAAAACGCGTTTTTTGTGGAATTTTTTTTTCCATTTTTTTTCGAAAAGCTAAGAAAGACCGGGGAAAAACCAAAACGTCGAAAAACCCCAGAAAAAACCCGTTAAAAAGCCGAAAACGCGTGCGAAAAAATAAAAAAGACAAAATCCGGAAGGAACGTCCAGAGCGCGACACGTGGCGAATGACTGAGAGCGCGCCAAGTGGCGCTGATTGTTGCCAGGCTGCCGAAGGAGCGCTCGTTAACTAGTTGCTCCCACTTCTGACCGATTTTTCAGAACTGCTGTAAAATAGCTGTTGGGCCTTGTAGCTAGCAGAGCTCATTCATCAAAGCCCAGTCACGAAGCCCGCGTAGGTGTGACAGGCCATCTCGTCTTCTTCCTCTCCACCGCCACAAAACCCTAGGCTGCTCGTCGCTTTAAACCTCCGCCCCCACATGTTCTCACGCGCCTCCCTTCCCCTCTCCCCCTTGTAGCACCCTCCCCCCCCCCCCCTCCTCCCACCCTCCTCGCCGGCCGCGCCCATGGCGACCCCGTCGTACGCGGCCGTGAAGTGCCTGAACACGTCCTCTTCCAGCCGCAAGCGCTTCGTGGTAAGAGCATCCGCCGCGCTTTCGCTCCCCGGTAAATCGAGCTCATGGATGGATTTACGGCTGCTAATGAGGTCTGTGTCGGTTTGTGCAGTTCAAGAGCTTCACAAAGCGGGTGGAGGAATTAGACATCAATGTTTACCGTAGCATCGATGAGGTCAAGGCGGAGCCCTCGAGCGGTTCCTCGTTTTTCCTCGATGCTCTGGTGGAGTGGAGGGTATGCATTTTTCTTTCTTTCTCGTGCTTTTTTATGTATCTTCTGTGTGCAAAATTCAACTCTTGGAGCAACCGGAAAGCTAATTTGCTGCCTAGAACATTGGGAAAGCTTAATCGCCTTAATTAGTTTATTTTTTTTGATTCTCCTATAGTTCGATAAATGTGATAGATGCACTGCAACAGTTTCCAATTTGGATATCAGTGGAAACAGAACTCAAAAGATTTAGATCCCACCAGCCAAGACAAATCTTCTTACCTGCTTTGTATGAATTTGACATATACTGTGGTATTTCTATTATGTGCCTTGCATGTTATTGGTTAAGTTTCGAATCTCAGGAGATCACAAACCTTGTATGATATATTATGGTGATGTCCAAAGGCTGCAACTACTCATGCAACATCATGATCCTAGATCCACTGCAGAATTCCAGTTACACATAGCAATGAAATCCAAACCACTAAAGGAACATAAATTGACAAATGATCATCCCTTTGTTGTTTCAATATCCACAATTAAATATCCACCCAGCAGTTGACTTGTCTGAAAGTTACATCTTTTTGATTCCCAAACATAGGAACCAGTTCAAACTGTTTTCTTCACACAAACTAATAATCCAAGAGAATGGATACATCAAAACGGGAGAAATATATTTATGTATTTCCTCTGTAAACAAATATAAGAGCGTTTAGATCACTATTTTAGTGATCTAAATGCTCTTATATTTCTTTACAGAGGGAGGATATATCTTTACAGAAGCCACAACCATGCATATACTGTCCTAACCATCCCCCAATAATAACAACAGTAATTCACCAACATGCAAAAGTCCTTATAGCCACTCGCCCACTCCAACTCATTCGTTGTCCCATTCCACGCTCCTTTAAGCCCACATAATCTGTGGAACAGTTTAATGATTCATCTTACTTTTCAGTCTTCCAGAATACTGATGACACAAAGACTTCATGGCATAACTAAAAAAAACATAACTCACGTTGCATATTACACATAACACATAGTAATAGAAAAACAAAGTAAATGAAGAAGATCACCCATTCAGTCTTCGTTGGTAGCATGATTTGCTTATTGCGGTCAGCAGGCTAACATTCCAACTCGTTACAAATTGGAATATTACAACCCCAAACAGCTCTAACCTAAGCCAAGGTGTTAAAAACTCAAGTTGCCAGTTGCCATTATAAAACACTGATCCATGAAAACTATGGCCAGCGTGTCATTTGTCGATCACTTCAAACTTTCTAAGCACTTGGAAGACCTACACCTGAGGATGTGTTAAACTCTACATTGCAAATTTGAGATGACTCCCCAGTCAACTGAGAAGTCCATGCCATTGCGAAACCAAAAAGAACAAAATTAAAATAAATATCAATTTAACCCAAATTATCTTCTTATCTGCACTTCATGCACACACCAATTCTTAAGTATACCTTGGCGGAACTATGCTAGTCCCCACACCCCTGTTCAACTCCAGATGACGAAGCTTGGAACTTTAGGAGCAATTGTAGACTTCTGAATTTCAAAGAAATGTCCTTAGCTTCCTAAGCTTATAATTGTAGACTTCAGGAGTAAGTGTTTCAAATTTCACAGGACGTCCTTAATCTTCCAATCGGTCGATGGCAATATTATATTTTAGATTAAGATTCTGCATTTAGGATCTGAAATGCTCTGTCAACATCTATATTTTTCATAGGAGGTTGAGGAACTACTTTTCAGATTTTAGAAGTGGAATGATAAGTGGTGGTCATTACTGAATTTTTTTTCAGCTGTTGGTTGTGATTTTTGAATGTCTGGAGTTTAGGTTTGTATGATTGTGAGACCGTGAGAGTGAGAAGTTGCTGTGACGATGATGTTTGCTCATTCATACCTATTGTGGCTGGTTGTGCAATGACCTGTAGTGATCTAGAATTAAGGTTCCTAACACATGGAGACATTTCTGAGTTTGTATTCTGTCTAGCTTCTGTGGAAGTTTATTCCGTGAATCGTACATCTTTAGTGATTGACAAACATTCTGCTATCCTCTTAATTTTGTCTTGTTCTTGTGATTTAGGAGCTGAATACTGCAGAAGACTTCATCTCGTTTTACGATGAGATGATACCATTGGTGCAGACATTGCCACAAATCGTATTGCACCGTGAGAAAATATTTTCTGGGCTGCTACAACGAGTAAATATGGCGGCACGATTGTCCCTCGAGCCAATATTCATGTAAGTGGGTCATCGTTTCACGAATCTATTTGAATGGAGTGACTTGGTACTTAAAACATGTTATGTGCTGTCGTTTGCCTTTCCATGTTTTTTGGGTTTGGGTCACAGATAGAATGACTGGTATTACACTGAATATTTTCATTTGGGATCTAAGTTAGATGCCGCGTCCCACATTGTTTCCAAAAGCTTTCATGCAAAGAAAGCTGGAAAGGAACCCAAATTTGACATCCTCTTCGATCATCTGCCAGGACTTGCTGCTTTGGAGTTGTTGTGGACTTGTTTGTATATAGTTGTATGGCTGTTGTATATGCTATATGATGCGTATGTATGCTCTGGTACATAGTTAAATTGAGCTTACTGAACTGAGGCTATGTAATATTTTTGGATCACTTAAACTGTTTTTTGAACATTAACATGTGGGATTTGGGAAAGGTGTGCTGAACTACTCTCTCATGAGTGGATTGGTCGAAATATTGTATCGTCTGCAATCAAACATACTAACTTATTCCTTGCTTATGATGCCAAGCCTGGCCTTCAAAGATTTCAAATGAGTGTCAGCAGGGCTATACTGAACTGCAATGCGCTGGCCCTTGCATGATGCAATATAATGTTTAAACTTCTTTGTTATGTGATACCTAAAGTAAACTTCCACCTAGAGTATCCCTCATTTAGTTTGCCAGTCCCATATTTCTGTTTTGATTTTGAAATTTACTGAGGGGATCTTGAATTTCCTTGTTCAGTATTCTGGCGTCATTTTCAAATTTGCTGTGGGTATCTTTAATACATAGCTCTGGACTTCAGTATCATGTACTAGAGTCAGCTTGTTCAAATGTTATGTTTGTTTTCTACATTCTTGTGTCTTGTTGGTGTTAATTACTATTTTAGCTATTATTGGAGGTCTAAAGTGATTTTTTGTTTACATGCAGGTTAATTGCAGAATTCGCCAGGGATATTCTAGAGGAATTTTTGCCGTGAGTTTCCTAATTCAAATAGTATTAATATTCATCTAGCATGATTGTTTACTTATGGCTTCATACTTCCTTGTTCACTTTGGTGGCCATTCTTGTTTGGTTCTTTTTCTTAAGAGGGTTTAAACTTCTTCCCATTTTGTTGATTGCAGGTTTCTAGCAAGACACGCTAGTGCTATTTTGGCTCTCCTTAGTGATGGGGGTGATCGTGACCCTGAAATCCTGGAGCAGGTAGAATATCTTATTATTCTGATTTTAACATATTGTGGTTCAGTAAGACATAATGATGTGTTGCATTTCAGGTCTTCACATCTTGGTCACGCATAATGATGTACTTGCAGAAGTATCTAGTAAAAGATGTTGTTCAGATTCTCAGGTTAGTTTTTGTCTGCAAGAAATGAGATCTACGTACGTTTTTAAAACTCGAACCCATTTTATTATCTCTTCACCAGGATAGAGTAAACAACTTGCGTGTATCATTTTTTAACACCATCAAACTTACTGCAAATTCCTTATCATCTCTGAAGGATCACATCTCCGCTGAGATTTTTCCCAAAGGATTATGTGAGAGAATTTATGGCTGAATCTGTTTCATTTTTGCTGAGGAATGCACGTAACGATCAACTAACAGAAGGTATTGTTCTATTTTTTTTCTGTCCTTCTCTGAACTGGATAGCATGTTTAACCGCGGGAATAGTCCCGCCTTTGCTCGATTAGAGAAGAGTGGTGATGCTTCTGCCTGCCTACTGTGCGATGATATTGTAAATCTTGTCTCCAATTTGGTGGATTACCAGACTTCTGAATTTAATCTTTCTTAGCATTAGCTTCATGTTGTATGCAAGTACTCAGCAATTCAGTGGCTTATTTTTGTTGAGGCACATTATTTTATGTAAGTCATATCTAGAACACTTCCTTTGTGAAATACATATTGTTCGCTTCAGCCCCACCAGTTAAGCCAGACACTCTAAACTCAGCCTCCAAGTATTTATATTTTTGGGTTGGAAGCGCAGGTGTGGGGAATGCTGCTATGATGCCAGACCTTGTTATGAGGTATATTATCTTCTGTTATATTAACTACCTTTATCCCCCCCTTTTGTTTTTTAGGTTTAAGGAAAGCTCTGTTTGAGGCTGCTAAAAAATCGTCACCTATACGGATAGACGGGGTGACTGCGTTGTTGTGGCACGTAATGAGAGGAACTTACACAAAGCTTCACTCAAGAGCTGGAAATGTCATGGAGTTCTTGTTGAGCAAGTCAATATGTACCACTATCGACAATAAATTCCCAGATGGTCAGATAACATTTTGTAGACGATGTACTGTTGTAATTTTTGTGCCCATTAGCTGCATTGCCTTGTACTTCCACTGATCCTATATGTTGATTTTTTTATTGGCTATCTCATTATCGTTTCAGTTTAATTAAACTGCACGCATCTATTGTTGATTCACTGAGTTAGATTTGTCTACCGTTCTAACCATGATTTAGTAACTGAAAATATCCTTTGTGAATTATACGAATGGCGATGTTTGTATTGCAAATGGCTATTTTCGTTTATATTGTCATCATTATTCAGTAATGTAATCATTGGATTAATACAATATGCAGGGTCTTCTACTACTCGTGAGGTCATAACTGGTGTTATCCATAGATTATGCAACGAAGTGGATCAGAAAGAGTTGGCGTTGATATATACTTGCTTGTTTAAAGAAATCAAAAGCTGCATTAAGGATGACTGTTTGGGGCACTTGAAACACATGATTGATTTTCTTACATTTGCTCTAGAAAACAGCAAGCAGAGTGATATGCTTGGTAAGAGCTTGTCTCACCATCCATATGCTTTTTATTGTTTTGAGTAATGTTGGTAGTTTTAATTAGAATATCTTTCTGTATTTTCCCCCTTTTCAGACAAGGCTGATGTTCTTGAACTTGTTAAGTTGCTGATTCATAAGTATGTTAGGCCTGGTATCAGGACAGGAGAAGCTTCTTCATCTGAGTTTCTTGGGAGTATCTTGGACTTTCTTCTTTGTGTTTTGGATGTTCCAGTTATTTCTTGCAATTTATCCATCATATACGCCCCTGTATTTGAACTAACCAATTTGAGGTAAATTATGCCTGTAGAACCCATGGTCATATTATTTATATTCCAAAAGCAATCTAGCACAGCTCACGGTTTAATTCTGACGTTTCAGTGCGGTTGCCTTTATGAAAAAGCTTTGCATGAAAGGGCCACAAATTATAAAAGCTTTTGAGAGTCAGATACTGAGGTATGCACTAGTAATTGTTGTTATACTTCAAATAGTACTTGTACAATTCCACACATTAAGATTTGACCCTGCAATTTTATGCCTTGCAGTGCAATGGATAATATTCTTGAGACTTCACCCGAGGAAGTTCTCTTTATCCTTCTGCATTTATTTAAGAAAGCAACAGATGGAGTAACTCATGACATTGATGGTAGTCATCTTGATCGGGAGAAGAAAGTGTACAAGTTCTGTGATTCAAATGTCCGTTTATGGATAGAGTTTGTAGATGATATAGTCAAGACAGGCAATCATTCGAGTAATCTGGTCAGTGCAAAGGAAGCTGCTATACTATGGGGATCTGTTCGCTGCTACTCAAATGTTAAAGACGCCCCTCAAGATAGTTTAGCAATGCTGAATAAGTTTATTCGCAGCCTTGATCTGTTACTTGAGGTGGAAGAAGGTGATTGTACTTGAAGATTTATGTACTTTGTTACATTAACCATCTGCAGTCTTCTGAAAAGGCACAATTTTTGTCGACATGCAGATAGCATTAGTGGTCTTCCGAAGAATACCTGGAGAAGTCTACTCGGTGCAGCATTATTATCGTACCATGAACTACTGCTGGTTAACGTCGGTAAAAAATCAGAATTAAGTTTCTTCCTATCTCTTGCCAAGAGGCACAGCACATGTCCGCAAGTACTCTCTGCTGTAGCTGAATATTTGGATTCCCTACATGGGTAAAGTTATTTCTGCTCTAACTTTCTACTCCCTCTGTCTCAAAATATAAGAGGTTTTTTGACACTTATATTTTGAGACAGAGGGAGTACTTATTTTGATCAATTTTCACGGTTATTCAATTCTCTTTGTTTGTTTCTGTGAGCAGAGCAACTTCCCTGGGGATGATGGAAGAATTCGATCCACAGAATCTCTTGAATTCATTCTGTATCTTTGGTGCTAGCTTGAGCAGTCCAAATAAGAATGTCCGGGTTTTGACATTGAGGATTTTATCTTATTATGCAAAGATGGATCAACGCCTAGGCTCAGATGATGAGCGGCCACATAAGAGGCGGAAAGCAGAAGATTCTGCAGAGGAAACTCTTGAACTTAAATACACTAATGTACATTCTGGCAGCTAATATTTCACTTGCTATTTGCTGTTTTTATTCTAACATCTCCCTTGAAATCAGGTTGTCGATACTCTTCTCGTTGTTGAATCAACTCCAGTTTCAGTATCTACTAGCCGCAAAATTGCTATCTTTGTTTCTCGGATACAAATGAGTCTATCTTCTAATACGGTTCATGATGATTACATACCTCTTCTCTTGCATGGGATTATTGGCATCTTATACAATCGATTTAGTGATCTGTGGCCACCAGCACTGGATTGTCTTGCTGTCCTTGTTAGCAAACACAAGGATCTTGTCTGGAGTCAGTTTATTCAGTTTATTGCAGTTTATCAGTCAAAGGGTCTAACCGTGAGAAACCAAGAGAAGCTGCTAGCTGTGTCCCACCCAGAATGTATGTCTCATCCATCTGTAATTTTCTGTTTGTATTTTCTTCTATGTAAACCCACCCCTATGCTCCATTTACCTTTGTTCTCATTCACTGCATGTTTCATTTTGAGTTTCTCCTGTCCATCTCTTGTATTGCTGTATTTCTGACTCTATTTATGTTAAAGAGGACAAATAGAAAGAAATAATTTTTATTGCTCTATATGGGAGTTGACGAGTATGTTGAGACACTGTGGCTTTGCATCCCATTGTGTTGAGACTGTTGTGCTTGTGCCTCTGTCTTGGTAAACTGCACATATAACTTTTCAAGCTTTCACCAAGTTTTTATTTCCTACTAATTGGCCTTAGGAGACCCAAACTTGTGAAACGATGCTTGGTGGATTGATTAAGTGTTATGGTATTTGGATGTCAATAAGCATGCAACAGTAGTGACTGCAGACCTTTTGTTTGTTATGGACTTATGGTTAAGTAATTATCTTGAAGTCGAGTTTATGTGCTTAAGTGCTTTTACCATTTCTTATTTCAATCTTTGATTTTTGCAGCTATTATTGACTGCTTCAGCTTATATCTTGCTACGGATTTTGATTATACACCCCTTGAGACGATTGCTACACTATTGCTTCAAGCCCTCCAAAAGATACCTGATGTTGCTGAGTCTTGCTCTCGACATGTTGTAACATTATTTCTAAACTTCATGGGCTATACCGATGGCAGCATCACTAGGTATTTATGGAAGACATTGTTTATGCAGCTCAGACTTGAATACTGAATCTCCAATCCTTATTAATGCCCTTTTTAATCTTGATTTTGACAGTGTTGATTCATATATGTCTGACAAGTGTAAAGGCAAACAATGGAAAATGATTCTAAAAGAATGGCTGAACTTGTTGCGAGCAATGCGCAATGCTCGATCACTGTCCCAGAGCAAGATTATTCAGGAAATATTAACTGAAAGGTTTGTGAATTTTGTAATGTTGCTAATATGAATTTCCTGCATGTGAGGTGCTGCATGGAAATTTATGACTAATTAACATTTATTGCCAGGGTCCTTGATGAGAGTGATCCTGATATACAAGCAAAAGCATTGGATTGCATTCTGAACTGCAAGGATGAATTCCTAATCCCATACAGTCAAAACCTTAAGAATCTGATCGGCTTGAAAACTCTCCGTGAAGAACTCACCACGTGGGCAGTTTCACATGACTCTTTGTCTATCCAGAAATGTCACAGAAGTCATGTTGTTCCTTTGGTTATTCATGTGTTAACACCTAAAGTAAGAAAACTGAAGCTGCTTGGTTCTCGAAAGGTTGGTATCTTTAGTTAGCAAAAGAAATATTTGTATTTCAGTTCACGTGAAAGCTAACTTCTATTCGTTTTGTATTGTTGTGCAGCACACGGGGGTTAGCCATCGAAAGGCCATTCTCCGTTTCCTTCTGCAGTTTGATGCAAAGGAGCTTCAGCTCTTTTTCTCGTTACTACTAAAGTCCTTGATCCCTGGGAGCCTTCAACTTGAAATGTTCTCTTGTCAGTCTGGCGACCTACTTGAAAGTATTTCTGATGCCGTGGGAACTTCGTCCATCATCTGTCTAGAGAGTCTTACATGGAAAAGGGCAAATGGTTTTCTTCATTTAGTTGAAGAGATTTTTGGTACTTTCGGCATGACACATATAGGTCCATATCTTAATGCTCTATTGATCATTGTTGTTCGGTTGCTGGAGAGTTGCATGCGGAATCTTGGAAACAGCAGCGATGAGAAAGATCCTTGTAAACAATCAAATCACCCTGATAATGGTTGTTCCAATGACCAGGAAGCTGACAATTCCATAGATCTGAATGAATGCCCAAACGAGATGACAGTAGCCGACGATACTGAGGTGTGTCACGTTATATAAGCATCACCTGCAAAAATATGCAGTGCTGTCACCTTTAATATTGGTTTAGTTATTACAGATCTGTACCATGTTGTTTGGCGGAACTACCAAATAGCTGTTCTGTTCTTCCTGGAAAAAAATTGTTGATGATTTGCCCAATTTAATCTAGAAGTATCTGATATTTTAGGGAAAGACTAGTTAAACATATTTTATAGCATATAACAAGTGTAGTTACTGTTTGATATGATGGGTCTGTCAGTCTTACTCAAAGTTATCGTATGTGTACCCGTCATTATTTCTCCGATCAAAGTAGCGTACACTGTGTTGACAAATCATGAATATCTTCTCTGTTACTGTTTGTTATGATGGTTCTGTCAAAGTCTTACTCAAAGTTATCGTGTGTACCCGTCATTATTTCTTTGATCAAAGTAGCGTACACTGTGTTGACAAATCATGAATATCTTCTCTGAACTAATCCCTGTCTCACTCTTTTATGCAGGCAAGTGCCTCAGTCAAGCAGTTAAAGGATCTTAGGTCCTTATGTATTCGAATCGTTTCCTTGGCACTTGGTCGGTATGAAAGTCATGACTTTGGAGAATACTTCTGGAGTACTTTTTTTGCTTCTGTGAAACCTCTGATTGACTGCTTCAGACAAGAGGCTGGCAGTAGTGAGAAACCGAGCTCTTTATTTTCTTGCTTCATGGTTATGAGTCAGAGCCCAAAATTAGCACCACTATTAGGGACTAATAACCTTGTACCGGCTATATTTTCTATTTTGACTGTGAGGACTGCATCAGAATCTATCACCTCCTATGCACTTGAGTTTGTTGAGAATCTATTGAGGCTGGATAATGATTTGGAGCAGCAAGAAGATCACTCGGTGAAGAAAATTCTTGCTCAACATATGGATGTTCTTCTCAACAGTCTCCATGATTTTGTTAATTATCGCAAAGAACTTCACAGGTATATGCTTTTGTTTGTGTGGAGTCTGACAAATGGCACTGAATTGCTCATGTCTTCTTATTATATTGATCTATTTTATGGTCAAGCATCTCTTATGAGTAGTCAGGGCCTTAAAGTTGTCTTCTTACTAACTCACATACCATCATTCCCTCGATGCGATTCATGTTTTTTTCTTTTGAAAACTCTGCTTGGACCTTATCCATATTGTTTGGAGAGAAACTATGAACTTAAGAAAAAGAACTCACTACACCACTAGAGTTATTTTATGGTCAAGCATCACTAAATTAGTGACATCAATTGTGCATTGTTCGGGGCATTCTGTTTCTTGCCTGGAGGTGCCTCACATTGAAGTTATTACTCATTTTTGGAGCTTATGTTCAGAATGTTCCTTTTGATTTGTACAGGAGATCTGGGAGATGGCTTGGGCAACGTGAACTTAGGTTGTTTAAACTATTGCTAAATTACATCACAGATCCTTCAGCTGCAGAGCATGTTGTAGATCTTGTCCTTCCGTTTTTTAGTAAGAAGGATTTGAACTCTGGTAAGCCTATCTTCAAGTCAAGTTTATCCTGTGCACACATCTGATTTGTATTTCAACATGCACAAATGGGACATGGGATCATTCATTATTTTTCACCTCGGTTGCAACATTCTAGGCTTCTAGCACCCTTGACATGTTTTGCCCTCTTCTGTATCATGTCTTTTATTCAACAGATGAGTGTCTGGAAGCTCTACATGTTGTAAGGGGAATAATACAAAATCTACGACACGGTGTGTGTGTAAAAATTGTAAATGCACTCAATCCATTGCTTGCGACTGTTGGACTCGAGCAGCGGCTATGTATCTGTGATATTTATGATGGGCTTTCATTGCATGAGTCTTCAATGCCCTCTCTGGTAATTATTTCTTTTCTTGTGATGTAATGTCATCTGAGTCAGCTTTGCCCCAGTACCTGTTCCTTTCCTATTTACAGTCTTAGTTGTGATAGTTGGTCCTTCTTACAGGCTCGGTTACTGCGAGATCTGAATGCGGTTTCAACCTCAGAACTAGGTGAACTAGATTATGACATGAGAATCAGAGCATATGATACGGTTCAGCCGCAGTTATTTCACGGCATGCAAGAAGAACATATAGGTGCCATATTATCTCACTGCGTGTATGATATGTCATCCGACGAGCTAATTTTCCGGCAAAGTGCATCCAGGGCTCTTCAATCATTCCTGGGATTCTCTGCATCAGTTATGAACAGTGACCCCGGTGGCTCTGTTGAAACAGCCACTGTTAAACCTGGAGACAATTCCAGAAACATTTGCACGAAAGGCCGTATTCAACAAATATTAGAGAGAACTTACCTTCATAATATGGGAACAGCGATGTCTAAAGACATATCAGTTCAAAAGGTGTAAATTCTGGCTACCTTTTGTATAAACTATATGATGTTACTAACTAAAAAGAAGAAATTAATGCTTTTGTAATTTCAGGAGTGGATCATTTTACTTCGGGAGATGGTCTATAATTTTGATCATGTACCATCCTTAAACTCCTTCAGGCCTCTCTGTAAAGACGATCTGGATGAAGATTTTTTCCACAACATAATTCATTTACAGGTAATTTTACTCAATTCGTTTACCTCAAGAGTCTAAAGTTCCAAACAAATAACAGTGGTTCTTATATTTATGGTCTTTTCCATTAATGCAGGCTGGTAAAAGATCCAAAGCGTTATCTCTTTTCAGGCAGGCAATCAAAGATACCAACTTTTCAGAGGTAAATATTAAATATTGCCAAGTTTTTATTGGTGGAATACGTATCAGATGAAATGAATAGCTGCCACAGATGACTGCCTATTTGTTTGAATGTTTAAGTTCAAAGTTCAGTCCGTCAATGACTATATCTTTTGCTATTGATTGCCATAATGGGTGTTTGTGGGGTGTATCTCACCCCATTTAGTATGAAATAGCACATTAACCATGGTGCAATGTGCACTATCTTGCTTGGCTGCAGGATTATTTCTTCTTGGCTTTATGAAGCTAATATTGCTCATTAGTTCTCACACAATATTAGCTGGCACAACAAATTCAAATGGATGAAGCATTTGATTCATGTTGTCTCCTTTTTTTAATCCACTAACTTCAATTCTTTTGCTTTTGGTTTAGGACGTGACTATGAAAGTCTTTGTTCCACTGTTTTTCAATATGTTTTTTGATGTCAAAGCTGGGAAGGGTGAACATGTAAGAGATGTATGTTTGGATACACTTTCTTCTGTTGCTGCCAAAGTGCAGTGGGAGCATTACAGAACAATATTGATGAGATGCTTCCGCGAGTTGAGTCTCAAGCCTGATAAGCAGAAAGTCATTTTGAGGCTAATATGTGCTGTGTTAGATGTGTTCCATTTCATGAAACCCGCAACTGATATCTCGAGTAATTCTGATGGTATGATTGGAGATTCTCATTCTTCCGTTACATTCTCCTCAACCATAGTCTCTTTGGAGAAGCAACAATACCTGCGAAAGGTAGTATTTCCACAGGTCCATAAGTTATTAGGAGCCGATCCAGAGAAAGTCAATGTAAGCATAAACCTGGTAGCACTCAAAATACTCAAGTTACTACCGGTGGATTATTTTGAGTCACAACTTTCAAGCATCATACATCGAATCTGCAACTTTCTCAAGAATTGTCTTGAAAGCGTACGTGATGAAGCAAGGTCAGCTTTAGCTGCATCGCTTAAGGAACTTGGGATTGGTTACCTGCAGTTTGTGGTCAAGATATTGAGGGCGATACTGAAAAGGGGTTACGAGCTACATGTTCTGGGCTACACCCTTCATTTTTTATTATCAAAAACTGTGACTGCTGAGATGAATGGTAGTCTTGACTATTGCTTACAAGATTTGTTGTCTGTAGTTGAGAGTGATATACTTGGAGATATTGCGGAACAAAAGGAAGTTGAGAAAATTGCCTCCAAAATGAAAGAGACAAAGAAGAGAATGTCATTTGAGACTCTTAAGTTGATTGCTCAGAGTATTACATTCAGGACACATTCTTCGAAATTAATCTTGCCAATTTCTGCACATCTTCAGAAGCACCTTACTCCAAAATTAAGAACGAAACTTGAGGCGATGTTACACAGTATAGCCTTGGGGGTTGAGTGCAACCCATCAACTGAAACCTCAAACTTATTTATATTTGTTTATGGCCTTGTTGAGGATACCATTGAAGGGAATGAATCTCAGCGCAAAAAGAATATGGAATCTGGTCCTGGTCAAAAAAACATTCTCAGAATGAATTTCCTAGAACTTGGCGAGAGTGGGTTACAAAATTCCTATATATTTACCAGGTTTGCACTTTCTTTGCTGCGCAATCGGTTGAAGAGCATCAAGCTGCACAAGGAAGATGAGCAACTATTGTCTATGTTAGATCCTTTTGTCAACCTTCTGGGAAAATGCCTGAGTTCCAAGTATGAAAGTGTCCTTTCTGTCACTTTTAGATGTCTTGCCATGTTGGTGAAACTTCCTTTGCCATCTCTCAAGGACAATGCAAATTCTATCAAGAGTGTACTAATGGAGATTGCTCAGAGAACTGGAAATTCTAATGGCCATTTGGTCACATCTTGTTTGAAACTACTTGCTCATTTGCTTAGAGGATTTAGGATTTCACTTTCAGATGATCAACTCCAGATGCTTGTCCGTTTCCCTATTTTTGTTGATCTCCAGACAAACCCATCACCTGTTGCCTTGTCGCTTCTGAAAGCAATTGTCAAAAGAAAATTGGTTTCCCCTGAGATTTATGATATTGTAGTTGGGATAGGAGAATTGATGGTTACAACTCAAACAGAGTCTATACGTCAGCAATGTATGCAAATTCTATTACAGTTTTTTCTAAATTACCCACTCTCAGGGAAGCGCTTACAACAGCATATTGATTTTTTCCTGACAAACCTGAGGTATGCATGAATCCCCAACAGCTACTACTACTTGCCTTTGGCACTGCATGTGTGATGTACTAACTCTATGAAAATTTGCAGTTATGAGCATGCATCAGGAAGAGAAGCGGTGCTCCAAATGCTCCATGATATTCTTACCAGATTCCCTCAGAGGATTATTGATGACCAGGGTCAAACTTTTTTTCTTCATCTGGTAGTTGCCTTGGCAAATGAACAGCACCAGAAGGTGTCTTCTTTGATTGTCACAGCAATCAAGAAGCTGTTAGGGCGCATTGGTGATCAGGGAAAGAATTCTATTTTTGAGTACTCTCTTTCCTGGTACACTGGTGAAAAACAGAATTTGTGGAGCGCTTCAGCCCAGGTTAATGATTATTACCTTTATGATCTCTCAAACACTATATGCAACGAATTTGAAATCGTCTTGCAAATGGTGCTCTCAATTCGTTTTCACATATTTGGAGGGCATAGAAGTACTTCCATCTGTGATTATTGCATTTATTTAGTTTTTCTTTTTCATGAACTGAAGAAGTCTCATTGTATTTTACAGGTTATTAGTCTACTTGTTGGGAATCGCTCATTAGGAATTGGTAAACATCTTGAAAGTATTTTGGCTGTTGCGAAGCGAATAATGGAATCTTCTTGCACCGCTTCTGGAGGAGTACAACTAGACTTAACTGGGGAAACTGATCTGCCATTTTGGAAAGAGGCTTACTGTTCTATTCTAATGATGGATAACTTACTTGAACACTTTCCAGAGTTGTATTTCAAACAAAATACAGAGGTATGTATGATTACCTTTTGAGCACTACTAGATGTTATCATGTGTTCTTTTTACTAGCTGTTGCAGTGCTCTTAATAGTTTATTTCCAGAAATATCATGTTTTGCTATTGATGTAATGCTATATTCCTTGACTGAAAGCAAACCCTTTAATAACTACGTTGTACGGATACTTTGATACGTATCGGATACGCGATACGGGGATACGCCCGATACGCCAATTTTCTAAAAACATGGATACGGGGATACGTTTATATATAGATGTTACATATATTAATTATTACAAATATGTAAAAAAAATTAAGGAGCTTCTAGGTCAAAGCATGCCTCAATACGATTTCCTATTTCTTTCCTTCCGCTCAGTCCACTTCCATTAATTGGCAGTGATATTTGCCTAGGTTTGCTGTTTCAATCAATGCATCGACTCTCTTGCTCACCTTTCAATTGAACAAAAACATTGACAGACATGTTTTCACATGAACTCACGCCCATGTTGGGAATCTTCAAAAGGTGCGCCTTTATTATTGAGGGGATTTCACGTCGAATGAGGGGTTTCAGGTATCCAAAACGTATCGCAGAAGTATCCTAGGAGTATCAAACATTATTTTATTTTTTTAAATCAAAATATCGAGGGATACTTACGGGACACGTATCGGGCAGTATCGGGGCAGTATCCGGCTGGATACGCGCACTTTCTGAAGTATCCGCGCAATGTTTGCTTAGTACAGCGTCGACAAGATATAGACAGAAAGAATGCTTAGTACAGCTTTAACATCAAAGGAATATAGCATTACATCAATATCATGACAAGATATAGACAGAAAGAATGCTTAGTACAGTTCTATATTCCCTGTTTATGCGGAACCGGGTAGTTCCTCGAAAACGAGCAGACGACGCGGAACCACCTCTATATCATGACAAGATATAGACAGAAAGAATGCTTAGTACAGCTTTAATTGCAGCGTCATCCGCTGGTTTTCGAGGAACTACCCGGTTCCACATAAACAGGGAATATGCCGTTCTCTGGAACGTATGGGTTCCGGTTCCTTCGACGAACTAAACACGGGAATGGACTCTGGGGACGGAACTGACCCATTACATTCGACCCCATGATAGAAACTAAACACACCCTAAGATTGCTACCCCTTGACTGCCCATACATTTTTGTGCTACCATGACACACTTTACTTGCAGGCGATATGGATGACAATTTGCAAGCTGCTGATACATCCCCATTTGAAGTTACGCATTTATTCTAGCGCTCTGGTATCCAAGTATTTTGCTTCAGTAGAGCAGAGGAAAAAAGAGAAGTTGGATGTCACATCATCGTTCCTTCTCCAACCAAGCAGGCTATTCCTAATTGCTACTGCTTTCTTGAAACAGTTGAGGATGGAGCCAAGTGATACTGCAGAAAATAAGAAAATTGTACACAATCTTGCATACTCAATCTGTAACTTGCATGTGTTGGTTAAGCAAACAACTTCATCGCATCAGTTTTGGTCTAGCCTTGGTTCTTGTGATCATGGTGCCTTCCTCGAGGGTTTTGAATTGCTTGGTTCAAGAAAAGCAAAGAACACATTTCTCCTCTGCACTGCCTCTTGCACTGACGTAGATGGATCTGGCCTTGACAGCAGTGAAGAACTTGCATCTTTCTTTGTTTCTTCTCTCCTGAAGAAAATGGAAAAAATTGCAATGCAGATGGAGGACGCACATGTAAGCACCGTATCATCATCACACAAGTCAATAAGTCATTGGCCGTTGCAAATATTATTCCTGCAATTGCGTATGATATTTAATACTTACTGTATATTTTCTGTGTTTGCAGATGAAGATCGTGTTCAGTTGTTTCAGTACGATTTCACCAAAACTAAACACTGAAGCTGAATTTTCAACCTATGCTGTTCACATGTTGGCCCCATTGTACAAAGTTGCTGAAGGATTTGCTGGGAAAGTCATCAGTGGTATGATCCTTTTCTTCTTCATATAAATGGGGGGATGCTGCGTATTTTTGTACCAATTTCCTGTTTTTCCGTTCCCTTTGCTTTTGAGGTTAACTTTCTTAGCCAAAACTTGTGCTACCGCCAAATGAGGCATGCCAATAATAACATTTTGCTGTGTTGCTTTATAGATGAAGTTAAGCAGTCAGCAGAGGTGACCAGGGACAAACTACGTGATCTCATTGGTGTTGAGAAATTTGTGGAAATTTACAACAGTGTCCGGAAGGACCTGAAAGCAAAGAGGGAGAGCAGAAAGCAGGCTGAGAAGCTTGTTGCAGCGGTCGACCCAGCGCGGCACGCCAAGAGGAAGTTGCGTATGTCTGCCAAGCACCGAGAACACAAGAAGCGGAAGATAACAGCGATGAAGATGGGAAGGTGGTTGAGGTAGTTTTTGTTGGTGCTAGATGAAGATCAAACAAGTTACTTCTGCCAGCGATGAAGATCAAGCAGAAGCAAGTTGTACAGCGTTCACTTCTGCGTGGCAATGTGTTCTGCTGTTGGACTTCGAAAATTTGTGCTAGATGGCTGGCAGAAAATTTTGTATGCTTGATGTATACATGCATATATCAATCAAGTTACGCCTATACCATTGCAGTTTTGTTGACGACCTGTAGAATCCACTGAATGAATATTGATGAAACTTTCATTACAAGTTTTACTGAACTGAATCTGAATGCGCAACATGGTGAAGCTACTTCTGGGCTTTGGTTGAGGGAGGCGTGTCAGAAATCCAATTCGGCTATATGCTCCTGTTAATCAAAAATGCTTTTGCATTTTTTTGAAGAAAGAGCACTATCTTCAAATATTTATGGGAGAGCTTAACATTTTGACCTGTTACCTCAAGTATTACAATTTATCTTGATTTTCACCGACGTTACCTCCGAGTATTATTCATTATTCTTAATCATGTTTTTTCACCGACGAAGCAAACTTCTAAAAATTCTGAATTTTTGAAGTGCACCTTCTATCTTTATAAGAGGTAAACACACATGGAGTCATAGAACTTGCACATGGAAAATTGTCAAGCATGTCTGGTACACTAAGGGCATGTACGATGGTGCTATCTTAGCAGTGCCACGTAGGATAAGTGATAGGTGGAATAGAGAATACTGATGAGAAAAGGCTTGTTTTCTCTTATTTAAGAGAAGACAAGAGATGATCTCTTAGCATAATATGTCTCGTCATGTTTTTAAGAATGACTAGTTATTGAAGATAAGACTAAGAGATAACCCATTATAGACAAAATGTTTTGTCATTTCTAAACTACATGCAAGACTTAAGATAAGACTATCTTATCAACCATTGTACATGTCGGAGGTAAATATGCATGGAGTTATAGAACTTGCATGCGGAAAAAGTCAAGCATCGTCTGTTACACTAACAAGACCTTCTAAAAAATTGGATTTTTTAGTCTGATTTTTTAAAGTGGGCTTTCTATTTTAAAGTGCACCTTTTATTTTTGTTTTCTACTATGTTTCTTTTTGCGGGGGAAAGAAATCTCCATTAAGCTCACGGGGGCAGCCCCAGCCAGGTTTACAACAAAGTCCATACTGGCAGCAAGCCATACTGCCGTATGCGGCCAACTCATGACTAACAATGTTCTGAGAGTGACTACAGTGAATAAAAAAATCTCCTTGATTGCGAGACTTGCCATCCTGCGGATTTCCTCTACTAGAGCATGATGAACCGATCTATCCCGCTGACGTCTTGTAAGCAGGGTCACCACCTCCGTACTATCCATTTCGACCACGGTCGGTAGGTTCGTCCGATATAAGTCCAACTCTAGGCCTTCTCTGCACGCCGCTAGCTCCGCCTCGAGGGCATTATCACATGTGCGGAGCTCCCTGCATGCGCTATAGATGATTCACCTCTATCATCTCGCAGGATCATACACCGCTAGCCGCGCCCGTGGCCGCAATGTATCTCCCGTTTATGTTCAACTTTGCCCAGCCCGGCACAGGAGGGCCCAACTCGCGCTCGCCTTGGTCTCTATACGCACTTGGGCGCATTGTGGTGAGGTAATGACCATCATCTTTCCCTTCTCTAGATCGCCCTTGAGATGTTGTTGTATGCACAAAAGTGAGTTGATGTACCCGTGCAAAAAACGCCTAGAAGCTTCGGCAGGGGGTGGCGGCTTGACGTGTGTGATGTCGTTGCGGACATGCCATATTCGCCACATGGTCATGAGCACCACTAGTCTTGCCGTATCATCCAAGGGATCCAACAGTGAGAAGACCCACTCTGGGCCTGTATTGTGGACGGACTCCACCTTGGGGATGTTCCTGTCCAAAGCCATGACGCGCCAGAGCTCCCTTGCCAAGGGGCACCTGCAGAGCGCATGGAAATGGTCCTCACGTTCCATAGCACAAAGGAGACATATATCTGTAAGCTCGAGATGTCGTGAAAATTTATTGGCCCATGTAGCAAGTGAGTTGGTGACGATTCTCCAAGCGAAGACGCGTACCTTCGGGGAGCAGGGCACCCCCATATGATCTTCCAGATGGCGCTATGACCATCCGGCTCTATGATCTACTATGTTTTTCAACACTGGCATCAAGAGCGGTTCTATGAGTAGATGTAGGTTTCGATCTAGATACCATTTGGATGTGAGGGTTTGATGTTCTTGGTATACTTCCCTCGAGTGTTACTTTGTTTCAGTTCATTGACGACATGATGTAGCTTTGTACAAAGTTCTGACAATCGATCGACTTTGACTGTCGACGATTTTCTAACAGTTCTTTAGGCTTCCTCAAGAATTGTGAAATGCCGCAAACACGAGATGTCGATGAAGATGTTCGATCTTCTGGGAGGTCACGCGTATTGACGATGTTTAGTGTGGGGCTAGAGTTTTTTAATACCCCAAAAATTAATCCGGCAACAAGAAATGGCGGACATAGGTAGCTAGTGTTATGCTGAAACCCTAGAAGCCACGTAATTAAATTTGCCAAACAGATTAGAGGACGTCAAACTTGGTTTTGTAGGTTGCATGTGATGTGGTATAGCCTTCGTCATGATATAAATATATGTATGAGATGCTTATATGCTGTAACATTAAGTAGCCTGCGCGTCACAATACAACATGATGGCTGGAGCCAAGAGATTGTCACTTTTATGACCTGCGGTCAGAAGTCGTTGTTTTATTTTATCAAACGGAAGTGACAAACGTGCTACGGAGGACCCGGAGAAAGGTGGCTTCACCAGGAATAGGAGAACATGGTGGTGGCTACAACAACATCATGGAGTATGTTCATGGAGAACACGGAGGATCATGAAGACGTTCGTGTCACCAAGGGCTATACCATATCATGCTATTATGAATTACCTGAGTTGTTTATCCCTTTGTTATTTGCACAATTTGATTGCGCATTAGTCAATCATTAGGGTGATCTCTCACTGAAAACATCAAGTTAAAAGATGTTCTTCCCAATGTTACAACCGTCTATAACGCGTAGCTTTCCGGAGTGCATCATGTCCACGTGAGTACAAACAGATCGTGAGGTGTAAGATAGGTGAAAGGTCAGACCGTGCAAGCAGAAACACTCGGTTGTCTTGAAGTTCTGGCAGAATCGTTCTGAGCTCGGAGTACGAAGCATTGAAATATGAACAAGAGTCATATGAAGATATGATCGACAAAAGTTTGCGTACCGGTCAAAATTCACGTCATCAGTGATGTCCATATCAATGGTTGTGAATAAGATTAGGGTCTTGAATCACCCACTTTCAATTATGAGAGATATTGATTTGTGTGGGAGTGCACTTTATATTAAAATTTGTTTAAACACTAGTGCATATTAATTATGAACAATGTCTATGTGTAGTTTGCATTATAGTTGTAGAATAATGGCTCACGTTCCACCTTTCCTGTTGAAATTGATTAGCTATTATTTATCTGGTTGAATCTTTATGATTGGTAAACGTAATGAGAGGATCGTCCTCTAGAGTGCCAAGAAGGATTTTGTCCTACTGCATTCTGACACTACTCTCCCATTGATGCTACGGATGACGAGACTCACCTCCTTTGATCCAAAAGACTAGAATTACATTACGGTCTGCTTGCTTTCGAGAAAACCCTAACTTCAAAATGTTTGGGATAGTTATGTGATATTCTTGGAACTGAAAATTGTTTTCAAAAACAAACAAAGGCTAAAAGATATGTGATAACTAAAGAATTGTCTTGTTTGCAAGTTCTAGTGAAGTGTTCAACTATGTTTAAGACTGAAATGCGTAAGGTCCGGAAGAACGTGAGTCATGAGTTGATGGTGAGAACTTAAAGAGAAAGAACAAAACCAAAAGATATAATGAATACTTACATGCCGAGGGAAGTTCGGGGCTCACGCCACTCTTAAAGTTGGATGTTTCTTTCGTGAGTGGGAGAAATATTGAAGTAAAACTATAAGAAGTAAAAAGGTAGAAATAAAGAAGACTGGAATGTCCATCTCAGATATGAATGTCATACAAGTTATAAGATGTAGAGAAAGTTGGTTAAATTGGAAAATAATAATTGGAACATGCATATTGATGTGTGTAGTCCAGTAAGTGCTGTTGCAAGTAGTGGATTTATCCATCTTCAAGGATGACTCAAGTAGATATTTATATTTATTTATTGAGACATAAATCTGGATCCCTTGAAATGTTTCAAAAGGTTTTTAGAATGAAGTAGAACTTACTGTAACAAATATTGTGTTTCTACAATTAGATTGCAGAAAGGAATATTTGAGTTACAAGTTTAGCGGATGTCTGATGAGCGGTGAAAAGAATTTTATAGCTTGCACTTCCCAGGACATTACTAAGAGTAGATGTAATCAAACTATATATGACATGGTGAGATCAAAGATGACATTAATCAATTTGCCAATATACTTTTTAATGTGATGCTTTAGAGACTGCGGCTTTTACACTGAAAAAGTGTACCATCAAATATGTTGAAATGACACCATATAAGATATGGAATGGTATGACAAAACCATTTGGTCTTTTCTTAACATTTGGGAATATAAGACATAAGTAAAAGTGTTTATTTGTTTATGTCCCAAGTCAGATGAGTGCTACTCTGTTGATTATCCCAAATAGTTAGGTATTCCTCGGTCACTATGCCAATGCAAAGTGTTTTGCAAAAGAGTGCGGTAAATTTTGAAAAAAATATTTTATGCAAAAGAGTGAGCGGGGGGACGGTGCAACTCGACGAGATTATAGAATCTTCCTAATCAGGTCAAAGAAAAGAAGCGCTAGAAGTAATTCTAGCATTTTCTACCATGACTGATACAGAAGACTCTACCTGAGATATAGAGACTTCGGTCGAACTTGCGGCTGAGCTATATAGGTTGGGAAAATTCGTACATGCCTTCATGGTTTGCAGACGAAATATTGTTGAACAAACAATGAACCTATAATACATAGAGAAACGTTGATGGGCCCTGACTCTGGAATTGGCTATATGCCAAAATACCGAGATACTATCCATATACACAATTCAAGTTTAGAAGTTGATGGACCCTCCAGAATACTGAGAGTCTAAAGTATAGTAATGGATCTATAGACTAACAAAGATAAAAATGTTTGACTTGTTACAAATAGTTTATGACAAGATCAAGGAGCTGATAATGATGAGATTGTATCATCGTAGCAACACTTAAAGTCAGTCCGGGTTAAACCAACAATTACTAAATATTTCAATTATGAGATATAACAGATGGATGTCAAAATAATGGAAATAAAATCAAGGTTGTATATGTGATACAGTCCAAGGTAATTTTGTCAATCCAGGGGATGCCAGTAAGTGTGCAAACTCTAAAAGATCCTATAATGGACTGAAGCAAGCATAATGGAGTTGGAATCTTTGTTATGATGAAATGATCAAATAATTTGATTTCATCAAGGAAAGCAAAGATGCTTGTATTTATTAGAAAATAGTCCCAACTGATATCCTTGATGGAAATACGCCCTAGAGGCAATAATATTGTATTATTATATTTCCATGTTTATAATTAAGAGTTTATATTCTATGCTATAGCTACTATGATCCTGGAATATGCGATCCAGTGGAAAACTCATATGCACGTGTGTAACGATAAACGACAAAAATATGATCCCTAGTCTCGCCTCTAAGACTAGCTCAAGTGTTGTTGGTGACCATGTTTTCCGGATCTTAGGATACCGGTAAGTGTAACGATAGTCCTAAAAAACTTTGAGAATAGAACGTTGGAAGAACGATCATATTGAATCAACCCAAACTTGTTTGTTATACTTTGAGATGCAATCGTCACAAGTATACTTTTATCGCACGGAGAGTTAACGTGTGATTTAATTCCTTAGAGCATGCGAGTATCATAGTCACTTCTTACCGTACGGTGGATTATGGGGTTGCTCAAACATCATTTGTAACGCGATGATCATAACGACAACTTACAGGTTCATCATAAAGTTTGACAAGGGACTAGATAGCTCAAGAGTGAGATTTTCTCCTTCGATGATGGAGAGATATTCTTAGGGCCCTCTCGGTGTGACGACTTCCATCATCGGCCATACACAGGTGACTAGTTCACGGGGGTGTCGGAACATGTTGACGAGAAAGAAGAACAAAACCGGTAACATGGAGACCAATATAGTGAGAATGAGAATGACTCAAGAGGATATCGATACATTTCACCTAATTTTTGTAAAGTATCATGAAGCAAAGGGAATAGCACATGATAACCAAAGGTTCACTTGAATCATTCGTGTACTCATAGGGATCCAGTATCGGTCAATGAACCTACAGGGTCACAAGCTTAAGGTAATCATGATTTTCTGAATATTAGTAGGACAGGAGTAATGAGAAAACATTTTTCAAATAGTTCACTAATATCCAGAATAATTTCGAGAGGAACCGAAGCGTTTTGGGGTCACTGGAAGGGTTTCGGGGTTTATCGGGCAATGCCGGGTATTAGGTGGAAAATGTTTACGGAGATGTTCAATTAATAATAAAAGGCTCTAATAATAGTTAGGAGGTTTTTATATTTAATTTAATATCAATGGGCCTTAAAAGGCCAAGTGGTGGAAAGCATATTGGGCCACTTGGGCCCAATAGGTTGAGGCGCCCCCTTCCTCCTTGAAGACAGAAGGGGGATGCCAAATTGGAGGGGATTCCCCCCTCCTTGGCCGGCCAAAGGGGAGTTTTTCCTTCCCCTTGTGGCACCCCTCTCCCCTCCCTCAAACTTATATATACTTGAGGACTTTGGCCCTTTGTATACACAAGTTTTGGAGCCTCCTCTAGTTCTCTAGTTCTAGTTCTAGTTGGTCCTAGTTGATCAATTAGAGCTAAACTAGATCCTCTAATCCTCATAATTAGAAGTTCAGTGTGGTTCTAATCTCCTCCCTCTAATTCTCAGGCGACATTTAGCTCTAGAAAGTGAAGCGTTGCCTGATCGTGAAGATCGTACGCTTGCAACTCGTAGAGAGGCCGTGCTTTCGGTCTTCCGTTCAAGGGACTACTCGTGGGTGGTTCACGGGATCGTTCATCTATGGTTAGAGGGACTCCAAGTATGATCTACACCGACTCGTCTTCTTCTGTTGCAACTTGGAGTCGTTAACAATCTGATCCAAACTATTTATCACATCTTCATAGTGATCATAGGGCGATTTTTTTCTTTTCTACTAAGTTTCCCAACGATCCTGCCATGCTTAATTGTCGTTATAAAGTAAATTCATATCTATGTTTATGTCTTGCTTATCACTTGCTGTTGGAAATATGCCCTAGAGGCAATAATAAAATAGTTATTATTATATTTCCTTGTTCATGATAATTGTCTATTGTTCATGCTATAATTGTATTAACGGGAAACCGTAATACATGTGTGAATACATAGACCACAACATGTTCCTAGTAAGCCTCTAGTTGACTAGCTCATTGATCAATAGATGGTTATGGTTTCCTGACCATGGACATTGGATGTTGTTGATAACGGGATCACATCATTAGGAGAATGATGTGATGGACAAGACCCAATCCTAAGCATAGCACAAGATCGTGTAATTCGTTTGCTAGAGCTTTTCTAATGTCAAGTATCATTTCCTTAGACCATCAGATTATGAAACTCCCGGATACCGTAGGAATGCTTTGGGTGTATCGAACGTCACAACGTAACTGGATGGCTATAAAGGTGCACTACAAGTATCTCCGAAAGTGTCTTTTGGGTTGGCACGAATCGAGACTGGGATTTGTCACTCCGTATGACGGAGAGGTATCTCTGGGCCCACTCGGTAATGCATCATCATAATGAGCTCAATGTGACTAAGGAGTTAGCCACGGGATCATGCATTACTGTCGTGGATTTTTCACGGCAGATGTCCTTAGTGTCAGGACTTAGTCGCGAGGCCAACACATCTATGTGGTAGCTTGAGAGGGGTTGAGCGGAATCGAGAGACGCAACACAAGACAAGGATTTAGACAGCTTCGGGCCCCGGGAAACATCATCCGGTAACAACCCTACATGATGTTTGAGGCTAGGTCTCATTATGATCACGAGGGAGTTGCCGGTAAACCGGCTCTTTGTGTCTAGCCCTAGAGATTGTTTCTTCTTGCTTGTCCCTCTTTGGGGAGCCCTGCCCCTCCTTTATATATGTTGAAGTGGCGGGCTATATGTGGAGTCCTATTAGGTTTAAGACTAGTCTATCTCTAATACAAACCGGATACAAGTCCAGGTCTTAACTCCTTGTAAGACAAATATTCCTCACGCCTTTCCTTGTAAACCGGCCCACCATAGTATGAATCGGCCTTCATGAACCGCCCGTTGGGCCATCGGGTCTTGTCGCTCCTCTGACCCGCCTGCCGGATTACCAATGAATCGTAAGCCGCCAGGTCCAAACGGGTTGCCAGTGAATCGTCAATTCTCAGCCGGGTCTCAAGTAAACCGCCAAGTCCGGCCGGGTCATACTTCCGGCCGGTTTACGCCGCGGGGTATCCCCGACATTAGCCCCCAGTTTAATTTGGATTTATCCATGTTAAACTGATCCTGTAAAACAAACACAAGATCAAATTTGACAGATTATGCTCCGGGTTAAGAATTCTTGTAAACCGGCATCTGATCATCCTTAAGTCCTTGTCATTTCCTCCTTCTAGAAAATCCAGGTCAATAAGCCAGCTTCATACTCAATTTGCTGACATTGGTTTCTCACAGAGAAATATTGTGAAGAATAATCCACTTGAGTCGGCTTCCAAAGCGCCGGCTTAAGAAATATGGGTCTTGAAATACTCATCTGATATTCAGCCGGTTTGAAGATGTAAAACTTGCCGGTTTAATATTACCAAAATTGCCGGTTTGTAAATATGGATGGCACCAAGTCATAATTGTTACCAACGCCGGGTCATAATTGTTGCAGACACCGGGTCAATCTGGTTTGCTCAGAACTAAGAATTTGAAGATGTTCCTCCTTTATATGCATATTACCTGTAGCCCCCAAGTCTTAAGAGGAGAACATAGTGATAGCTTAAGACTTGTTTCAATATAAATGTTGCAATCTTGAAGAAATCCAGATTTTTCATCTCAGTCACTAGTCACAACTGAATATTCCATATTATGTAGCCCCCAAGTGCCAGGTTGTTATGCTTGCAGCAACCTGAGACTTGTAATTGCCTGATGCTCAAAAAACTTCAAAGAGTGTAGCCCCCAAGCGCCAGGTTATTATGCAATAATGAGCAGGGACTTTATAAATATCATCATGCTTCATTGAAAATAACATCATATGATGTAACTCCACCATGGGGCTTGAACCCACGTCCACAAGGTTAAGAGCTTTGTGCTTTACCAACTGAGCAGTGGACCCTTGAATATAATGAATTAAGACTTATGTACCTTGAATCATTGATAGGAGCAATTGGTAGCCCCCAAGGGCCGGCTCATTATGATGTGATGAGTCGGGTCTTCAATAAGGCCAATAAAAATGACTTTGCATTAGCCCCCAAGTGTCATGGTGCATGCTTGCAGCGACATAGATTTGTATATTTGATATAATCTCAACTTGAATAATGTAGCCCCCAAGTGCCGGGTCGTAAGCCTGCAGCGACTCGGGACTATTCCTTCAATTGTAGAATAAATCATATCCATTGATAATATAATAGCCATTGCGCTAAAGCGACTTTGAAAACCTTAATCATAATACTGGTTGCTGATAACCATAATAAAATCTAGCCATGTTGGCTATTTGAAGATTTGAATAATATACCCAATGATTTATAAGCGCATGATTCCAATGGCGCAATCCAAATATATATACTGACGACTTATAGTCCAAAGCCAGGCCGGGTTAACAAACACCGGATAATTTCTCATCATATACTGGCGACTTATCGTCTTAAAGCCAGGCCGGGTTAATAAACACCGGGTAATTTCTCATCATACACTGGCGACTTATCGTCTTAAAGCTAGGCCGGGTTAATAACCACCGGTGATTTATAATTATGCTATATTCAACCTGTTTCTGCATACAACAAGTTTAAAGTGTCCTGGCGGTTTACCGCCGGACGGGTCATAATGCCCAACATATAACCCGGGTTTATAACCAAGGATGCACTTAAGAATAATCAAATATGAAATATATCATACCTGTGAGATTGAATCACATCGTTGGTTTACCAACTTTTTGTAGTAAGGGTGATAACCCCAATCTTGAGTATTGATAACTCCTTCCATATTGTGCCGGTTTATGATAAAACCGTACCGGGTTGTGATAAACACCGGATCACATATATAACACTGGCGACTTGTAGTCAAAACCAGACCGGGTCAATAAGCGCCGGATTATAACTGATCATGTACTGAAAGCTTGTAGTTGAAAGTCAAGCCAGGTTAATGAACGACGGTTTATCAAAACAGTAGAAATCTCATCCAAGGAGAAAAACTTAGCAAATAAAAGCAAATGAAACCCTTGTAGTCGAGGCTTTTCACGGGCTGCCATGCCCTAAATTCGACAGCAAAGAATCCCCAAGCAACATTGTGAGCTGTGCTCAGTGGGTGCCTATGTTTGAGCTGTTGTTTTACAACACTCTCTTTGGCCCCGGATTGATGTGGCTTTGAGCCGATCAAGAGGTGTGACTGTGGTTCGGATACGACCAAGCCCCCAAGTGATGCTGTGGCATTGCGCCGATCAAGAGGTGTAGCTATGGTTCGGGTACGACCAAGCCCCCAAGTGATGCTGTGGCATTGCGCCGATCAAGAGGTGTAGCTATGGTTCGGATACGACCAAGCCCCCAAGTGATATTGTAGAAAGCTTTGATAAGCTGAATCAAGGGGTAAACCGGACGCCGCTTTATAAGCAGAAGCCCCCATGTGATCGATAATATGACAGGCCAATAAGGCGGGATACCCATGTTTGAACCGCGCATCATGGCACCAGGTCTTCTTCGGCTACCTTTAACTTTTTGCAAGAGATAAATTCTTCTTGAACCGGGATTTTGAACCGGATATTGAGAGCTTCAATGTTTTATGGGAGACATCTTTCCCTTGAACCGGAACCTTCATTTTCAGCCGGAAATTTTCTGACGGCCTTTCAGATCGAACTTGCGAGAGATTAATTCCTCTTGAACCGGACATTCTTAAACCGGATTTGAGAGCTTCAGAGCTTTGTGGGAGAACAGATTTCCCTTGAACCGGATTTTAAATCGGCATTCATTATTTTGAACCGGAAATTTTCTGACGGCCTTCAAATTGTCATCAATATGGTAGTAGCCTCCGGGACCGGGTTATCTTTCCCTCCAACGTCCTGGGGTTCTTGACTTCACTGAAAACCGGCAACATTTGCTAAGTCATATCATTGTAGCCCCCAAGTCTCAAGGTGACTCGAGGAGTTGTCTTAAGATTGATCGTGATATAAACCGGCCTAAGTTGTATATCATTGGTGTTGATAGCATGATGCGAATCCACAGAAGGTTGAGGTGACCGCGGTGGGTTATAAATGATCCCGTATGAGCCATGTCAGCAACTCGGCCAATGGTTCCTTTCAACTAGTTGTTTGAAGTTAACCAAACTGTAGTGACGACAACTTGTGCGCATGTCCATTGAGCCATCCAGCGCAGACTGCGGCTGAATGATAATTTTGCCTCCAATTTGTTGGAAGAAAACCGGGCTACCCAAGCTGTGACTTGCTCATACTCAATAAACAACTCATGCAAACAGGTGCGGCCTGGTATGTTGATGTAGACCAGGTCGCGAGAGACGGACGGTAAAAACGACCGCAACATCTGAAGCGGCACAGACAGATGAACCAGCTGTGGCGTTGTAAGCCGGCGCGGGAGTCCGTTGAGTAACGACGACCACCTGTGCCAAAAGATGTTGGCGTGCCTCCATCTCCGCGGCATAATATCACTTTTTATCATAAATAATTGCCCTGCATAACCAATATTGCAGACCAAGGCAAAGATAAACTTGTTTTTTTGGCAAAAACAACATGTGCTAATAAAACGAACTTGGATGGATATCACCTGATTTGTTTGGATGACGGATGATCCGTTTAGTGCGACCGAGGTGGCTCAGGCAGACCAGCGACTCAATATAGTTCCGGCGGCTCAGGCAGACCGGCGACTTTATATAACCCCGGCGGCTCAAAGCGGCAAGGGCGGTTCAACGTGGCTCCGGCGGGTTGATGTAGATTAAGCTGCACGGGCGGCGACTTTGTGCACGTGCATTGAACAGCGAGCAAACGCGATCCCGGCAAGTGTATGTAAACCGGGCCGCAAGGACGGCGACTTGTACGCGTCCATTCATCGGGTAATACGTCACGGAATATCGCCGGGCGGAACATTATCAGCCCGTGCTCCATACTCGTGGCATAAATCCCATTTGTAGTGAGTAATTATCCTGTATAAAAATACACAGATCAAAGTAATTGTTCTTTTGACAAAAAACAACATGTGCTAATAAAATATACTCAGATGGATATCACCTGATTTGTTCGGACGACGGATGATCCGTATACAGCGTCCGTAGATAACCTCGTTACGGTACGGCCCATCCGCTGCCAACAGAAAACTTCCTTTTCGCAACCATCCCTCTGCGCATTAGTGCGGCAGTTTGCAGAGGTGGAGCCAAACTGGCATGGTCGGGTCACGCGCAGGGCGAGTTGGCCTGCCGCAGAAACCACAGCAGAGTTGAGGAAAAAGCTGGGGGCACGGGCCCCAGTTTTGCTCTGCCGTGGGCATGATCTTCTCTTTTAACAGCAGTCTTTGATCCTTCTGAGTCTCCGTTAGTATCAAATTGTGGTTCAGTAGCCCTACTCTCCAGACTTCAGATATATATAGCACTTCTGCCCTTCATTGTGAAATCCAAGTTCTTTCCTCCAGATGTTTGACAGCGGCAAGTGATCTTTCAGTTTCTTCTTGTGTGTAGAGGCAGATGCAGCAGAGGTGGGACAAGGCAGTGACAACCAGTGGAGACACGACGGCCGAGGCCAGCGGCGGCTCGCGACAGAGCATAGCTCGGACGCGGCACCTCAGAAGCGGAGGCGATGGGGGTGCGGGTCGCAGCCAACGCGGACGGGGCAGTGCCAGCGCGGGGCGAACCGGCGGCGACCTCGGGCGTAAAAGTCTTCAAACAAGATCCTAAAACTGCTCCCCGTATTGAAGAAAACTAGCGGAACGGCGCGTGAGGCTAGGCACGGTGTAGAGGAACAGCAGCAGGTGTAGCTGAGCGAGGGGCGGCTCAGCGAGTCCGCGGTGGAAGGGCAAACCACGGCGAGTCAGCGGCAGCGACGACAGAGGGCCGGGAGGTTTAAAGTGGCGACAAGGCGAGGCGAAGGCAGCCCACGGTGGTAGAGGCGCCGCACCGCTCGCGTCGGGGCGGCTCAATACGGCAGTGGAGGAGAAGTGGCCGTAGAGCGACAAACGGCGATGCCGACTCCAGCAGGTCTTCGGTGGGGACTTCGGAGACGGCGACTCGAATCAGAGCGGCGGGTCATGGCGATGACGGGGGCGCGACCCAGTTGGAGACGGAGGTGGCGAGGCCGGTTCGGCGTAGCGCTAGGTAAGGTGGGCCGCGGCAAGGTCGCGGGGCGACTCCAGGTTCGGTAGTGGTAGCGACGGAGAGGCCGGATCAACTCGACCCGGCGGCGGTTCAACACCGGGATGGCAGCCCATCTCAGAGGCTGCAGCAGAGGCGGTTTAAAACGGAAGCAAGGTCGTCGGGCGGCTCAGAGCAACTTTCAGGAGCAAAAAACGAGGCCACTCGATGACTCAATACGGGACGGCGGAGACCGCCGGCTCAAGCGGCTCGATCCAGGCGCGCGGACGGCGGAGGCTCAGCGGCGAACGGAGGCATGGCCGGCGACTCGTCAGGGTGGGCCGGCTCACAGATGGAGGTGGGCACCCTGGCGACGCAGCAAGCCACAGCGGCAACGGACTGGTGACTTGAGGCCGCGGCGTGCGGGCTGAGCCGCTGTGGGTGACTGGCGGCGGAAGTAGCAGGGCCGACCCGGAGGCGATGGCGTGAGCCCGGCCACCGCGGAGACGGCACGGCACCGGGGCGGCGGTTTAGAGGCGCGACTGCGACGTGGTGGCGGAGTCCGAGGCTGTATCTGCTTCCATGTCATGGCCGGTTTGACTGATTCTCATCCGTGTCCTCCTCTCAGCCGTGGTTGGTGTGACAGAAAAAAGGAGCTTCAGTGATCACCAAGATTAACGAGTCAACGTAGTTGATCGAATCCCTGTTGCTAAGTGGATTTGAGCATGTCTCTGTCTTGAAAAACCATATTCATCTCGGCTTCTCACGGCAGCACTCTCGAAATTAATCTGCCTCCGAACCGGCGGAACGTCAAGTCGCATGCGGCGGCGCACCGATCCAATCATAATTTTTCCTTATACTCAAATCTCACAGATTATCAATCTGAACCAATAAACTTGAAGTTTGATGCAGATCCTTTCTAAACCGGCTTTTCTTCATCCAGAAAATCACAAACTTCTCGATCCCTGAAAGGAATCCCTCCAAGAACTCAACACCACCGTGCGCAGGCCCCACGGTGGGCGCCAACTGTCGTGGATTTGTCACGGCAGATGTCCTTAGTGTCAGGACTTGGTCGCGAGGCCAACGCATCTATGTGGTAGCTTGAGAGGGGTTGAGCGGAATCGAGAGACGCAACACAAGACAAGGATTTAGACAGCTTCGGGCCCCGGGAAACATCATCCGGTAACAACCCTACATGCTGTTTGAGGCTAGGTCTCATTATGATCACGAGGGAGTCGCCGGTAAACCGGCTCTTTGTGTCTAGCCCTAGAGATTGTTTCTTCTTGCTTGTCCCTCTTTGGGGAGCCCTGCCCCTCCTTATATATGTTGAAGGGGCAGGCTATATGTGGAGTCCTATTAGGATTAGGACTAGTCTATCTCTAATACAAACCGGATACAAGTCCAGGTCTTAACTCCTTGTAAGACAAATATTCCTCACGCCTTTCCTTGTAAACCGGCCCACCATAGTATGAATCGGCCTTCATGAACTGCCCGTTGGGCCACCGGGTCTTGTTGCTCCTCTGACCCGCCTGCCGGATTACCAATGAATCGTAAACCGCCAGGTCCAAACGGGTTGCCAGTGAATCGTCAATTCTCAGCCGGGTCTCAAGTAAACCGCCAAGTCCGGCCGGGTTATACTTCCGGCCGGTTTACGCCGCGGGGTATATCCCCGACAATTACGGAACGAGTAAAGATACTTGCCGGTAACGAGATTGGACGAGGTATGGGGATACCAACGATCGAATCTCGGGCAAGTAACATACCGATGGACAAAGAGAATTGTATACGGGATTAATTGAATCCCCGACATCGTGGTTCATCCGATGACATAATCATGGAGCATGTGGGAGCCAACATGGGTATCCAGATCCCGCTGTTGGTTATTGGCCGCAGAGATGTCTCGGTCATGTCTGTATGGCTCCCGAACCCGTAGGGTCTACACACTTAAGGTTCGGTGACGCTAGAGTTGTTATGGGAAATTGTATGTGGTTACCGAAGGTTGTTCAGAGTCCCAGATGAGATCTCGGACATCATGAGGAGTTCCGGAATGGTCCGGAGGTGAAGATTTATATACGGGAAGTCTAGTTTCAGTTGTCGGAATGGTTTCGGGGGTTATCGGTATTGTACCGGGACCACCGAAAGGTGTCCGGGGGTCCACCGGGTGGGGCCACCTGCCCCGGAGGACTTAATGGGCTGAATATGGGAGGGAACCAGACCCTAGTGGGCCGGTGCACCCCCCAAGGGCCCAAGGCGCCTAGGGTTGGAAACCCTAGGGGGAGGGGGCGCCTCCCACCTGCTTGGGGGGGAAGTTTCCCCCTCCTCGCCGTCGCCCCCCATCTAGATGGATCTAGGGGGCTGGACCCCTCTTCCCTTCCCCCTATAAATAGTGGGGTGGGGTGGGAGGGCAGCCGTACCCCTTCCCCTGGTGCAGTCCCTCCCTCCTCCAACACCTCCTCATCCTCCATAGTGCTTGGCGAAGCCCTGCAGGAGAACCGCAAGCTCCACCACCACGCTGTCGTGCTGCCGGAGTTCTCCCTCAACTTCTCCTCTCCCCTTGCTGGATCAAGAAGGAGGAGACGTCCCCGGGCTGTACGTGTGTTCAACGCGGAGGCGCCGTCCGTTTGGCGCTTGGATCAGATCTTCCGCGATTTGAATCGCCGCGAGTACGACTCCATCAACCGCGTTCTTGTAACGCTTCCGCTTAGCGATCTTCAAGGGTATGAAGATGCACTCCCTCTCTCTCATTGCTAGTATCTCCTAGATTGATCTTGGTGACACATAGGAAAATTTTGAATTATTACTACGTTCCCCTACAATGGCATCAGAGGCAGGTTTATGCGTAGATTCTATGCACGAGTAGAACACAAGTAGTTGTGGGCGATGATTTGTTCAATTTGCTTACTGTTACTAGTCTTATCTTGATTCGGCGGTATTGTGGGATGAAGCGGCCCGGACCGACCTTACACGTACGCTTACGTGAGACTGGTTCCACCGACTGACATGCACTTGATGCATAAGGTGGCTAGCGGGTGTCTGTCTCTCCCACTTTAGTCGGATCGGATTCGATGAGGAGGGTCCTTATGAAGGGTAAATAGCAATTGGCATATCACCATTGTGGCTTTTGCGTAGGTAAGAAACGTTCTTGCTAGAAACTCATAGCAGCCACATAAAACATGCAACAATAATTAGAGGACGTCTAACTTGTTTTTGCAGGGTATGCTATGTGGTGTGATATGGCCAAAAGGATGTGATGAATTATATATGTGATGTATGAGATTGATCATGTTCTTGTAATAGGAACCACGACTTGCATGTCGATGAGTATGACAACCGGTAGGAGCCATAGGAGTTGTCGTAATTTATTGTATGACCTACGCGTCAACGAAAACGCCATGTAATTACTTTACTTTATTGCTAACCGTTAGCCATAGTAGTAGAAGTAATAGTTGGTGAGACAACTCCATGAAGACACGATGATGGAGATCATGATGGTGGAGATCATGGTGTCATGCCGGTGAAGAAGGTGATCATGCCGCGCCTCAAAGATGGAGATCAAAGGCGCAAGATGATATTGGCCATATCATGTCACTTTATGATTTGCATGTGATGTTTTTCATGTTTACATCTTATTTGCTTAGAACGATGGTAGCATAAATAAGATGATCCCTCAATAAAATTTCAAGAAAAGTGTTCCCCCTAACTGTGCACCGTTGCGAAGGTTCGTTGTTTCGAAGCACCACATGATGATCGGGTGTGATAGATTCTAACGTTCACATACACTGGGTGTAAGCCAGATTTACACATGCAAAACACTTAGGTTGACTTGACGAGCATAGGATGTACAGACATGGCCTCGAAACACGAGAGACCGAAAGGTCGAACATGAGTCGTATAGTAGATGCGATCAACATGAAGATGTTCACCGTTGATGACTAGTCCGTCTCACGTGATGATCGGACACGGCCTAGTCGATTCGGATCATGTAACACTTAGATGACTAGAGGGATGTCTATCTGAGTGGGAGTTCATTAAATAATTTGATTAATTGAACTCATTATCATGAACATAGTCTAAATTGTCTTTGCAAATTATGTTGTAGATTAATAGCTCGCGCTTTAGCTCCCTATTTTAATACGTTCCTAGAGAAATACTAAGTTGAAAGATATTGTAAGCAATCGTGCGGACTAGGGCCGTAGTCCGAGGATTGTCCTTACTGCTACACAGAAGGCTCCTGTCCTTGATGCACCGCTCGGTGTGCCAACCCCTCTAGCATCGTCCGTGGATGTTGTGAACATTTGGCAGACACATTCGGATGACTACTTGATAGTTTAGTGCGCCATGCTTTACGGCTTAGGATTGGGGCTCCAAAGGCGTTTTGAACGCCATGGAACATATGAGATGTTCCAAGAGCTGAAATTGGTATTTCAGGCTCATGCTCGTGTTGAGAGGTTTGAGACCTCTTACAAGATCTTTGCACAAGATGGGGGAGAATAGCTCAGCCAGTGAGCATGTGCTAAGAATGTCTGGGTACTTCAATTGCTTGAATCAAGTGGGAGTTAATCTTCCAGATAAGAGAGTGATTAACAAAGTTCTCCAGTCACTATCACCAAGCTACTAGAGTTTTGTGATGAACTATAAAATGCAAGGTAAGATGATCCCGGAGCTGTTCGTCGTGCTTAAGGCCGTGAAGGTAGAAATCAAGAAGGAGCATCAAGAGTTGATGGTTAACAAGACCACTGGTTTCAAGAAGGGCAAGGGCAAGAAGGGAAACTTCATGAATGGTAAGCCAGTTGCCGCTCCAGTGAAGAAACCCAATAACCCAAACCCAAGACGAAGTGCTTCTATTAGGGGAACGGTCACTGGTAGCGGAACTGCCTCAAATACTTGGTAGATAAGAAGGCTGGCAATTTCAACAAAAGTATATTTGATATATGTGTTATTGATGTGTACCTAACTAGTACTCCTAGTAGCACCTGGGTATTAGATACCGGTTCAGTTCCTAATATTGGTAACTCGAAACAAAAGCTACGGAATAAACGGAGACTAGCTAAGGGCGAGGTGACGATGTGTGTTGGAAGTGTTTAAAAGGTTGATGTGATCACCATCGCACGCTCCCTCTACCTTCGGGATTAGTGTTGAACCTGGATAAATGTTGTATGCATTGGTGTCTGCGTTGAGCATGAACATGATTAGATCATGTTTATTGCAATATGATTATTCATTTAAGTCAGAGAATAATGGTTATTCTGTTTACATGAATAACACCGTCTATGGTCATGCACCCAATGTGAATGGTTTATTGAATCTCGGTCGTAGTGATACACATGTTCATAACATTGATGCCAAAAGATGTACAGTTGATAATGATAGTACCACTTTATTGTGGCACTACCGCTTAGGTCATATTGGTGTAAAGCTCATGAAGAATCTCCATACCGATGGACTTTTGGAGTCACTTGATTTTGAATCACCTGACACATGCGAACCATGCCTCATAGGCAAGATGACTAAAACCCCATTTTCTGGAACAATGGAACGGGCAAGTGACTTGTTGGAAATCATACATGCTGATGTGGGTGGTCCGATGAGTGTTGACGCGTGCGGTGGATATCGTTATTTTCTCACCTTCACTGATGAATTGAGTAGATATGAGTATATTTACTTAATGAATCATAAGTCTGAAACATTTGAAAAGTTCAAGCAATTTCAGAGTGAAGTTGAGTATCATCGTAACAAGAAGATCAAGTTCCTACTATCTGATCAAGGGGAGAGTATCTGAGTTATGAGTTTGGCAATCACTAAAGACAAGGTGGAATCGTTTCACGGTTGACGCCACCTGGAACACTATAGCGTAATGGTGTGTCCGAACGTCGTAATCGAACCTTATTGGGCATGGTGCAATCTATGATGTCTCTTACCGATCTACCACTATCGTTTTGGGGTTATGCATTAGAGACAACTACCTTCACTTTAAATAGGGCACCATCTAAGTCCGTGGAGACGACACCGTATGAACTATGGTTTGGCAAGAAACCTAAGTTGTTGTTTCTTAAGGTTTGGGGCTACGATGCTTATGTCGATAGGCTTCAGCTAGAAAAGTTCGAACCCAAAGCGGACAATTATGTCTTCATAGAATACCCAAAGAAGACGATTGGGTGTACCTTCTGTCTCAGATCTAAGGGCAAAGTGTTTGTCGCTAAGAACATGTCCTTTCTTGAGAAAGAGTTTCTCTCGAAAGAATTGAGTGGGAGGAAGATATAACTTGATGAGGTTGTTGAACCTTTACTTCAACCAGAGAGTAGCGCAACACAGAAAGATGTTTCTGTGGCACCTACGTCAGTTGAAGAGAAAGCTAATGATGATGATCATGTAGCTTCAGATCAAGTTACTATCAAACCTCATAGGTCGACAAGGGTGTGTACAACTTCTGAGTGGTAACCCTGTATTAAAGGTCATGTTGTTGGACAACGGTGAACCTACGAGCAATGGAGAAGCAATGGTGGGCCCGGATTCCAACAAATGGCTAGGAGACATGAAATCCAAGATAGGATCCATGTGTGAGAACAAAGTATGGACTTTGGTGGACTTTCCCAAAGATTGGCAAGCCATTGAGAATAAATGGATTTTTAAGAAGAAGACATACGCAGATGGTAATGTCACCATTTATGTAGCTCGACTTGTCTCAAATAAGTTTCCGACAAGTTCAAGGAGTTGACTGTGATGAGACTTTCTCGATCATAGCGATGCTAAAGTCTGTTAGAATTTTGTTACCAGTTGCTGCATTTTCATTTACGAAATCTGGCAGATGGATGTCAAAACAAAGTTTCCTTGACGGTTTCCGTGAGGAAAGGCTGTATGTGATACAACCAGAAGGTTTTGTCGATCCTAAGGATGCTAAAAGGTATGCAAACTCCAGCGATCCTTCTGTGGACTGGAGCAAGCATCTCGGAGTTGGAACATACGCTTTGATGAGGTGATCAAAGTTTTTGGGTTTATACAAAGTTTGCAAGAAACTTGTATTTGCAAGAAAGTGAGTGGGAGCACTACAACATTTCTGATAAGTATACGTGGATGACATATTGTTGATCGGAAATGATGTAGAATTTCTGGAAAGAATAAAGGGTTGTTTGAATGGAGTCTTTCAAAGGAAGACCTGGGTAAAAACTGCTTACATATTGGGCATCAAGATCTATAAAGATAGATCAAGACGCTTGATAAGACTTTCACAGAGTGCATCCTTGACATGATTTTGAAGGAGTTCAAAATGGATCAGTCAAAGAAGGAGTTATTTCCTGAGTTGTAAGGTGTGAAGTTGAGTAAGACTCAAAGCTCGACGACGGTAGAAGAAAGAGAAAGGACGAAGGTCGTCCCATATGCCTTAGCCATAGGCTCTATACGATATGCCATGCTGTGTACCACACCTGACATGTGCCTTGCCACATGTCTGGCAAAGGGGTACGAGAGTGATCCAACCATGGATCATTGGACATCGGTCAAAATTTTCCTTAGAGGAATAAGGAAATGTTTCTTGGCTATGGAGGTGATAAAGAGTTCGACATAAAGGGTTACGTCGATGCAACCTTTAATACCTATCCAGATGACTCTGAGTAGCAAACCGGATACGTATAGTGGAGCAACCATTTGGAATAGATCCAAGTGGAGCATGGAAGCAGCATCTACGATATGACATAGAGATTTGCAAAGTACATACGGATATGAGTGTTGCAGACCCGTTGAGAACCTCTCTCAACAAGCATAACATGATCAAACCCCAGAACTCACTGAGTCTTAATCACATGGTGATGTGAACTAGATATTGACTCTAGTAAACTCTTTGGGTGTTAGTCACATGGCAATGTGAACTATGAGTGTCAATCACATGGCAATGTGAACTAGATTATTGACTCTAGTGCAAGTGGGAGACTGTTGGAAATATGCCCTAGAGGCAATAATAAAATAGTTATTATTATATTTCCTTGTTCATGATAATTGTCTATTGTACATGCTATAATTGTATTAATTGGAAACCGTAATACATGTGTGAATACATAGACCACAACATGTCCCTAGTAAGCCTCTAGTTGACTAGCTCGTTGATCAATAGATGGTTATGGTTTCCTGACCATGGACATTGGATGTCATTGATAACTAGATCACATCATTAGGAGAATGATGTGATGGAAAAGGCCCAATCCTAAGCATAGCACAAGATCGTGTAATTCGTTTGCTAGAGCTTTTCTAATGTCAAGTATCATTTCCTTAGACCATGAGATTGTGCAACTCCCGGATACCGTAGGAATGCTTTGGGTGTATCGAACGTCACAACATAACTGGGTGGCTATAAAGGTGCACTATAGGTATCTCCGAAAGTGTCTGTTGAGTTGGCATGAATCGAGACTGGGATTTGTCACTCCGTATGAGGAGAGGTATCTCTGGGCCCAGTCGGTAATGCATCATCATAATGAGCTCAATGTGACTAAGGCATTAGCCACGGGATCATGCATTATGGAACGAGTAAAGAGACTTGCTGGTAACGAGATTGAATGAGGTATGGGGATACCGACGATCGAATCTCGGGCAAGTAACATACCGATGGATAAAGAGAACTGTATACAGGATTAATTGAATCCCCGACATCGTGGTTCCTCCGATGAGATCATCGTGGAGCATGTGGGAGCCAACATGGGTATCCAGATCCCGTTGTTGGTTATTGGCCAGAGAGATGTCTCGGTCATGTCTGCATGGCTCCCGAACCCATAGGGTCTACACACTTAAGGTTCGGTGACGCTAGAGTTGTTATGGGAAATTGTATGTGGTTACCGAAGGTTGTTCAGAGTCCCGCATGAGATCTCGTACGTCACGAGGAGTTCCAGAATGGTCCGGAGGTGAAGATTTATATATGGGAAGTCTAGTTTCAGTTGCCGGAATGGTTTCGGGGGTTATCGGTATTGTACCGGGACCACCAAAAGGTGTCTGGGGTCCACCGGGTGGGACCACCTGCCCCGGAGGACTTAATTGGCTGAATATGGGAGGGAACCAGCCCCTAGTGAGCTGGTGCGCCCCCAAGGGCCCAAGGTGCCTAGGGTTGGAAACCCTGGGGGAGGGGGCGCCTCCCACCTGCTTGGGGAGCAAGTTTCCCCCTCCTGGCCGCCGCCACCCATTTAGATGGATCTAGGGGGACGCCCCCCTCTTCCCTTCCCCCTATAAATAGTGGGGGGGGGGTGGGAGGGCAGCCGTACCCCTTCCCCTGGTGCAGCCCCTCCCTCCTCCAACACCTCCTCCTCCCTAGTGATTGGCGAAGCCCTGTAGGAGAACCGCAAGCTCCACCACCACGCCGTCGTGCTGCCGGAGTTCTCCCTCAACTTCTCCTCTCCCCTTGCTGGATCAAGAAGGAGGAGACGTCCCCGGGCTGTACGTGTGTTGAACGCGAAGGCACCGTCCGTTCGGCGCTTGGATCGGATCTTCCGCGATTTGAATCGCCGCGAGTACGACTCCATCAACCGCGTTCTTGTAACGCTTCCGCTTAGCGATCTTCAAGGGTATGAAGATGCACTCCCTCTCTCTCATTTCTAGTATCTCCTAGATTGATCTTGGTGACACGTAGGAAAATTTTGAATTATTACTACGTTCCCCTACACTTGCTTGTTTCAATGCGATATATTTGGTTGTCTTACGAGTACATTCAACGTACTTGTCTGGCCTTGCACGTGGCCGGTTTTAGGAGAAGATCAATTAGCTAGACCGTTGCCGTAGCCAGTCCTTTGAGTTGTGAAGACCAGCCAAAGCCAACGAATGTCGTTTTTCGCTTCCGTCTAGTTAAGCCATGAAGCTATGCAATACAGCTGTATGCAAGTGTATTATATACTCCTTATCATTCAATGGTAGTACATCTGTACTTGGAGTGCTGTATCGTGTATCTAGCGCATGTCAGGACCTATCCAGGGCTGACACGTGCAAGCATATGTCCGGGGCCGATCGGGGTGCCACAATACGATCGCGTACAGGAGGAAGTGACTGTATTTGTATGGCCTTTGTGCACCAAAGTGACCACAACTACGTATTTTGCAACTTTGTGCTCCAAAGTGACTGCCGCAAGCAAGTTCTATGACTCCAGGTGTATTTACCTCTTTTTATAAGCACTTGAAGTTAGGAGCAAAAACTAAGTTCTCCGGCTCCTTCAAAGGGATAGCTTGGTCATCACAAACTCAATTGGGCAGTAAACTGTTTGAATTCGGTTTAAGTTTCAAAACATTGGTTTTACAGGTGCCGATAGATCATGATGACAATGGAATTGAATCCCTTCTTTGCTACAGATGTTCTTTCGGAGCCATCAATCTTCCAACCTAACACTCCTGTCTGCACATCTGTGCCATGATTCCAACTCTTGGCCGCAACAAAAAATTATCCAAAAGAGATTGAATTTGGCTATGCGCTAAAGGATATGTCCAAAGCCGGACGCACCCATAGCATAGAAGAAAGGAAACACGTCTGGTACAACCCTCACAACCAGTTACAATGCCCTTCCCACAAACGAGAAGACAAAAGTAGAAAAACAAAATTGACTGCTCGCCACATCTCCACCCATCTATGCACTATTGGGAAAACCCATATAAGTGAACTATAAATAGTGGGCAGGACATGTTACCTGCCACTGCTACTTTTCCAAAGGAGTAGTGGTGGGTGACAGGACATGCCTGTCATAGTTACGGGCATGCCTGTGACGGGAGCTGACAAGGAACTACCATAACTAGGCTCTTCCAAATATGCCCCATGGCTGGAAACTGTAGTGGAGAGCGTCGACCAAGTGCCCACCACTGGCTTGTAGGTAAGGAGTGGCGGGCGTCTCTAGGCACCCACCACAACTGTATTTTGGCAAGCTCACCAACTAAATCAAATTTTGGAGAAGTTTGCTGTGGTGGGTGCTCGTGGTTGCCCACCACTGCCCTCGATGGACAGTTCCCCTTTCGCGCCCGCCCAACAACTGTCCACACAAACTTTCATTTCCACTGTTTCGTCTTTCTCTCTTCCATTTCCTCTCCCTCATCCCCTTCCTTGCCGTCCTGCGCCTCGACCGCCGCCGCCGTCCCTCCGCCCAGCCGGCGGCGCCTTCCACGCGTCCGACTCCATGAGCGTCGCCGGATCTGCTCGCCGTTGCGTCGCCCACATCGACCACCGCCGCGCCGTTCTCCGCCTCGACGCGCACAGCCCCTGTCCTCCGCGTCGACCGCCGCCGCTGTCCTCCGCCTCCCTTGACAACCGCCCTCGACTGCCACCGGAAAAGCGGCCAACGGTATACTCAATCTCCATGACTAAATTATGCTCTAGGGTTTAGAATTTGCATCTTATTAATTTGTAGATTAACTAGTTGTACATCATATAAGAATTTGCAGTACTAAATAATTGGTAAATATGACAAGTGGCAATGATGTGTGAATTTTCTTACATATGAGAAGTGTATGGGTTCATGTTATTCACAAGGATTTGAAAAAGAGTGACACAGTTTTTGCGAAATGTTGACTCATTTCCGTTTCGCCAAATTTCTGTCACTCCATACATCAACTTTGTAAGCAAAGTTCATGCCAAATTTCATTTGCCATGATAATATTGTTTAGCTTTGTAAGAAAAGTTCATGCCGAATTTACATATGACAAGTGCATGGGTTTTGAAAATGAGTGCCAACATTTTTATGAAATGTTGATTAATTTCCGTTTCATCAAATTTCTGGTACTCAAAATATGTTCAATAGTCAGCAAAGTTCATGCCGAATTTACATATGACAAGTGCATGGGTTTTGAAAATGACTGCCAACATTTTGATGAAACGTTGATTAACTGTTGTTTCATCAAATTTCTGGCACTCAAAATATATTCAATATTCAACAAAGGTCATGCCAAATTTTCTCAAGCCCTTCTTAGTCACTTCCTCCTCTCAAAATTATACTTAATAAGCACTTCATAATGATTATTAGGAATCATGAGGGGTAAGATCTGCCATATTTGCAAATATCCATGTATGGACAGTGTGGATACTGCAGTAGATTTCAGACTCTTCTTGACGAAGGGATTTTCAAAAATCAGTGGTAACATTCTTTAACCTCAACTAGTATTCTATTCAAACCCTTTGTATAATTAATGTACTAACTTTATTGTTAATGATGATCTGCTGCATAGTGTATCCCATGCAACATAAGGGTTGACTTCAACAATTTATGTGGTAACGTTATGTACTTTGACGATGATATGGGGCGCACATTCGAACTGGATGCGCCTAAACAGAAGTATAGAACCATCATATATGGTGATGGATGGGAGCAGTACATTGCACAGAATAATTTGATCGGAGGAGAGTACATATCCTTTTCCATGAATGGAGAGGTCAACAGGTTAAGGATAATGCATTTCTGCAGTGATGATGATGACGATGACCAGGATCATGATGATAGCCAGGATCAACAGGATGATGGAGACAACCAAGATGACGAGGGCAACCGTGAAGATGAGGACAGATCGGATGATGATGACAGCCAGAATGATGTGGATGAGCAAGATGGTGACGATGAGGAAGATGTTGACGATGGTCCATTCAGTTCAACAATTTTCTATAAATATTGAGGAAGCTTACCCGGGATGAGACCCTGAATGTTACTACGATGTTACCATCGAGTGTGGCCTCTACTGGGAAGCCCTTTGTGCACCATTTAACAAAAACCAATGTTATAAAAAAGTCATGGTGAGATGTTTTGTATTCTTTCATCTTTTTTTGTTCATAACCAAGTATGGTGAGATGTCTAACATTGCGTGCTCTCTATTTTCTCTTAACGACGGGGAGTTCAGAAGTTACCTATGAAGATGTTTTCCGGAGTGGACATCCCCGCCGTCGGCATTAGTGGAGTACGCCATGGACCAATATGCCGTGTCACCAGCATTCAGTATAAGACAGAATCGGACGAACGCATATCCTTCTACGAGTCCGGCCGACGGGAGTTCTTGACGGGAAAGAGAGAACTAAGGCTGGACACCCTTGTGATAATCACCATAAGGAAGAGAAACCACAACGACTTTCACATGATGGTTGTCATCGACCATGCTTAGAAATATGGTCTAAGTCATGAATATACCAACAGCTGAACTTTTAGTTAATTAGTATGTTAAGATGGATGTGATACATTGATGTTTAATTGTTTCTTGAGTCAAACAAATTTGAAGTGTTACTTAATTATTTGGTCATTTGTTTCCAAAGTGATTTAGTCTGGTTCAATTATATTGAGAATCATATGACTATGCCTTTTGGAGTAATGTGTGTCAACCCGTAGTGATAACAATTGGTATGTTGTAGCCTATATCTCTAGTGGAAGGTGCTATGGGAAAACATCCACTGCCACAACGGTTTTTGTGGCGGGTAGGAACTATCGACCGCCACAGGAAGCAACATTCCAGTGGCGGGCAGGCGCCCACCACTGATGCGGTTATAGCAGTGGCTGGAGGTCGGTGGCAGGCGGCCCTGGGCGCCTCGCCTGCCAATGCTATGCTTTTGGTGCCTGCCGTTGCTAGGCATTCCTGCAGTAGTGATGAAGCCCACAACACAGATAAGCCGTGCCACCCTCCATTTAGCCCATTAGCTTTGGACCTAAAAGCATCTACAACCGGGCTTGTCTAATATGACCCCTGAACGTCCGCGAACGTGCCTGGAAGCATCTACGAATAGCGCCCGATCACCCCTCAAATCTGAACGTCCACAACCACCCCTTTATACAAAACCCCTCAATTCCATAGAATCTTCATGCAAGTTAAAAAACATACGTAGTTAATCTAGATCAACACACAAAGCATATATGTCATCAAACTACTAGAAATTGGTATGTTCTACTAGCTATAAAATATGGCTATGGATGATAGTCACCCACTGCCGCCCTTGCCCTTGCCCTCTTCGTCGTGGAAGTAGCTGTCAAAGACACATTATGGGTCTTGCCGGATTTGCTCACTGCCGGAGCTGTCAAATGCGTCACCGGCCTCCTCCTCTTATTTTAGGGGCAGGTTGGTGGACTAATCTGGCCTAATGTTCGGACAACATGACCTACTCAGGCAATGAAATCGTGATGATTTCTTTTGTAGTGTGACCACAACAGAAGAACTAGGGCAAAAAATGAAATAGACAAAAACCTTGTGAAGCAAGGGCAAAAGAGCAAGCGCAAAGTGAAAGGGCATTTCTCTCCCTAAGAGATTTTGGTGTAGATGACAACACAATTTGCGGTCTAATCTTATGCTTGAGCAATACATGTATATTTGAAAGTGTCACAAGATGGTTAGTTACCCCTCTAAAAGGAAAAGAGCAAATATGCACTTCTGGCGTTTTTGTTTCTCTTGAGTCGTAGGAAAACTGTACTATTAAGAGGGGGTCCACTTTGGAAGGTATGGTCAGAATCATTCACGTACACAAACCATATTTCACCCACACCGCCATCCTAGTTCTGGAGGAGTTCACCATCTCTCTTTGGAGTTTCTGAAACTTCCTTTGGAGGAGCAGTATTTCCAATGACTACGTCCAGGCACACGGTAGTACCAACCACTTGACTAGTACTACCATTCCTCCTTCGGAGTGGAACTGTCGGACGAAGTGTCAGCCCACTACCGCAAGGGGTCTCCCAATCTTTTTTTTGTCGTGGCACTATAGCGGCACTGCCACACATACCTACCCATGTATCAGTATTTATCCTTGTTTACATGTAGGCATGGACATAGGGGGAGTGTAGTTCAATTCATGACTCTACACTCTCCTTATTATGCGCGGATAGAAAAATCATGCACTATAGTCACTCTATGACAATTTGTGCTTTAGTGCCGAGTTTGGTTGTGGGGCTCAAGATATGTCTTCACCGCATTAAGCCAAGCACTCAAACATGGTGGCCTTGGCCACCGACCTCCTAGTGTGGGAGTTGGAATTATTTAGATTTAATTTGAATATTATACCTTCGGTCACCTTATATGCTATCTCGGAAAAAAACACTCAAGATTGGCCTTTACTTTTGCATCTTGCGGTACTGAGTGCGTATTACCATTTTATATCAGTTATTTTTTATCAATCCCAAACCTAAATCTTACCTCGCAACCATCTCCTCCATGCACAACCCCCTTTTGATTTTCATCTTGCAGTTCTTGATGTGCGTATTACCATGGTAAGGCAGTGGTACTACCGGCCCTCGATAGGGTCCTGGCTTCAGAAGCACACTGTCCAGGTCATGTAGTATCGACCCTACTACCAGTAAGTACCTAGAGCGGTACTATTGCTTCCCGTAGCAGTAGTACTAGTCAACAATGTGTGTTTCAGTATGGGACCGGGGAGTGGGAATCATCTTTATTCTCTCACTTTTCCCACGCCCCAACTCAAACGCCTTGTCGGTGCCCGCCTCAAGACTACCCGGGGGAGACCTCTATCGCCCTGATTCTAGTGCTCCTTCAAATTGACTCCATGGGAGCATTCCCCTCCTTGATCTCCTCCAATGCACCCTGACATCGCCCCTTTTTCTTTCTTTAGGTTCCATTCTTAGAACCCTTAAATCTCTTGGGCAACGGATGATGTTTTCTACGATTTTGGCTAATCTCTTTAGAGGAGATCTTTCCTAGAAATATTATCCATTGTTCTAGAAGCTACAATACCAAGGTTTGACATTTGATTTGGGCACGTTAGTCCAAAACCTAGATCTGTTCTGCTCACTGATGACTAAGCGGTACTACAGGCCTCAAGACCAGTACTAATTCTCTTGGTCAAGCGACACTACCGGGACTAGTTCCAGTACTACTATTGTATGAATCCTTGATACGTCTCCAATGTGTCTATAATTTTTGATTGTTTCATGCTACTATATTATCATTCTTAGATACTTTATATCGAATTTTATATCATTTTTGGGGACTAACCTATTAACTCAATGCCTAGTATCAGTTGTCATTTTCTGCTTGTTTTGGTTTTATAGAAAATCTGTACCAAACGGAGTCCAAACGCGACCAAACTTTTTGACGATTTTTTCTGGACATAAGAGACCCTAGAAGACTCGGGGAAGGACCAGAAGACCTACGAGTAGACGATAAGGCAAAAGGGCGCACCCTGATGCCTTATGGGCCCCTCATGGCTCCGTTTGACGTAATTCCAACGCTATAAATTCTCAAATATTCCAAAAACCCCAGAGAACCACCTGAAACAATTTTTCCACTGCCGCAAGCTTCTATTCTTCCGTGATTCCATCTGGAGGCCTTTTTCGGCACTGTGCTGGTGGGGGAATCGATCACGGAGGGCTTCTACATCAACTTTGCCGCACCTCCGATGATACGTGAGTAGTCCACCACAGACCTATGGGTCCATAGTGATTAGCTAGATGTCTCTCTATCTCTCTGATCTTCAATACAATGTTCTCCTCGGAGTTCTATTCGATGTAATCTTCTTTTGTGGTGTGTTTGTTTTGATCTGATGAATTGTGGGTTTATGATCATATTATTCAGTGAAAGTAATTGGGTCTTTTCTGAACTTTATTATGTGTGATTGTTATACCTATGTAATGCTTTCCGATCTATGGGTTTTCTTTGGCCAAGTTGATTCATTGATCTTAAGTGGAAGGGGTGCATAGTAGTAGGTTCAATCTTGCAGTGTCCTCAACCAGTGACAGCAGGGGTAGCGAGGCACGTATTTGTATTGTTGCTACTAAGGGGAAAATGATGGGGTTTAATCATATTGCTTGGTTTTATTCTGTCTACATTATGTCATCTTTCTTAAAGCGTTAGTCTGTTTGTCATGAACTTAATACCATAGATGGATGTTGGATAGCGGTCGATTGGTGGAGTAATAGTAGTAGATACATGCATGAGCTAGTCTACTTGTCACGGAAGTAATGCCTATATACAAGATCATTGCTATGAATATCGTCATAACTATGCGCTTTTCTCAATTGCCCAACAACAATTTGTCTACCCACCGTATGCTATTTTTATGAGAGAGAAGTCTCTAGTGAAAACTATGGCCCTCGGGTCTATTTTAATCATGTTACAGAGAAAAAAAATACGTTGCTGCAATTTTATTTCTTTTATTTTACTTTGTAATTTATCTATCTACCATTACTATATTTAATCCTTGCAAGTAACAAGTTCAAGGGGATTGACAACCCTCTTTGCCCGTGCTGGGTGCAAGTATTTGCTCTTGTGTGTACATGTATTGTTTACTAGGCGTTTGCGTGGTTCTCCTATTGGTTAGATAACCTTGGTTCTCACCGAGGGAAATACTATCCGGTACTATATTACTTCACCCTTCTTCTTCAGGGAAAATCCCAACGCAACTCATAAGTAGCAGAAATAATTTCTGGTGCCGTTGTCGGGGAGCATCATCAAACACTTACAGGTTCCTACGATCACATTATCATTTAGTTTTTCTACTTTATTTTTGCTTTTTTGCATTCTGTTTTTCATCTCCCTCCACTTCTATAAATAAAAAAATAAAAAATAGAAAGATATTTTATTTTGCTTGTTTGCATTCTTGAAGTTCCTATCATGTCTGAGTTTGAGAAAGTTATTGTTGAAAGCGCTAGTGAAGATTGTGCTAGCGAGTCTCATGAGGAAAAGCCTAGATTATTTGTTCTCAATTATGACCCTCCTGAGAATAAAGTTCACCAAAATGAAGCCCCCACAATCTCAAAACCTAATATTTATCATGTGGGTAGCGGGAATATTATTGGAAAGAATGTTATCCAAGAATTCTTTAATTGCACAAGAGTCATACCACTAATTAAAGGATCTATTCTTGATAAAACAAATTGCTATGTTGATGATATTGCTATGCTTGTGGTTAAACTAGAAAGATTTTTTTTTGCATATCCATCATGTCTTACAAAAGATGTTCTTTGAACTTCCCAATATCCATAATCCAAAGGCTAAAAAGAATGCTACTATCATCCTTATGCATGAATTTTATTATATAATCCAAGAAGGTAGGGATGTATTTGCTTTAAAAAATAGATTTTGAGCATCCTCCAATAGTGGAAATCCTTCATGATAAATACACTATGCATAGGTTGGAATCTAATGACTATCATGCTTGTGGTGAAAATATTAGGAGGAAAGTTCCTCATGCGGAATTAATTAAAGCCTTGTACAACAACACTTGTGATAAATTTTAATGGATCACCAAAGGAATTGATGAGGTATTTAGTGAAGAATGGTTTGAGAACACCGCTTAAGATCCTATTGACGATGGAATCCATGTTTTATATGAGGACCTCTATGGTGATGATTCGGAGTTTGAAGTTATGAACGTTAAATTACCGAACAAAATCCCTTCAATTATTTAAGCTCACCTACTAGAAAACTAGAATATGAGAGTAGACAATTGATGGGGAAAGTTTTTTAAGATTTGATCCAAAAATATTTGAAAGATGATAATACTTGAAATGATGCATTATACCTAGCTAGGGGTATATAACAATAACGCTTGTTGGGAGGCAACCCAATAGTTATCTTAAATTTTTGCCTTTTGTTTCTGTTTTGGTGCGATGACATGATTATTGCTACTGTAATGATTGTGTTTTTATATTTTAGTTAGTGTTTGTGCCAAGTAAAGCCTTTGGGATGATTTGGATGATAGTTGACTTGATTCTGTGCAAAAACAGAAACTTTTGCGCCAAGTGTAGGATTTTATTTTACTCGAATATGATCTTGGTCTAATTTTTTTACACATGATTGATATACAAATTGTCCATGTTGTCCTAATTTTTCAAGATTTTTGGAGTTACAGAAGTATGGTTTTTGTTCAGATCATTAGAGAGTGTTCTGTTTTAGACAGATTCTTTTTTTATTCCATAGTGTGCTTATTTTAATGATGCTATGGATTATATCAGGGGGTATACGTCATGGAAAAGTTAGAATACAATACGTATTATGCAAGAATAATTATGAATGAGTTTACAGCAGTACCTAAGGTTTATGATTTGATGATTATACTAACAGATCTCACGAAGTTTCTGTTGAGTTTTGTGTGCTGAAGTTTTCATGTTTTGGGTGAGATCACAATGGATGAAGGAATAAGGAGGGACAAGACCCTAAGATTGGGAATGCCCAAGGCACCCCAAGGTAATATTCAAGGAAAACCCAAACGTCTAAGCTTCGGGATGCCTCGGATGGCATCCCCCCTTTCGTCCACAATTCATCGGTATGTTACTTGGAGCTATATTTTTATTCATCACATGATATGAGTTTTACTTGGAGCGTCCTTGTACCATAGTTTATTTTGTTTGCTTGTTATTTTGCCACAATCATTGTTTGTTGCACACACCTTTTGAGAGACACACACATTCATCATGATTGTTAGAATACTCTATGTGCTTCACTTATATATTTTGAGCTATGCAGTTCCTCTTGTGCTTCACTTATATCTTTAGAGCACGGTGGTGGTTATATATTTTATAGAAATGATTGCACTCTCATGCTTCACTTAAATCTTTTTGAGAGTCCTAAATAAGAAGTGGTAATATGCGCTGGTTATAAGACTAGCCTGAAAATGATAGGTATATAAGAGTGATATAATAAAAACTTTCATGTAGATCACTAAATATGAAACGTATTATTTAATTATATTGATGTTGTAATATGAAAGGGTATTATTTCATGATCATTGGTTAGTAGAAATATCGATATTAAGCTTGTTATTAACTACTCATTTAAGTGTCGGTCAATGCATCGTGGGGAGGTTTGAGCATTTTTATGTCTGATTGAAATCCTTGTGTGCTATTTGAATTGGGGGCGTGAGATAGTTAACTCCTACCAACCTCCTACATAGGGGCATGCAAGTAGTACTTTGCTTCGAGGGCTAATAAAGCTTTCACAATAAGTATATGAGTTCTTTATGACTAATGTGAGTTCATGGACTAATACATATTCTCACCTTTCCGCAATTTGCCAGCCTCTTCGATACCGTGCATTGCCCTTTCTCACCTCGAGAGTTGGTGCAAACTTCTCTGGTGCATCCAAACCCTGTGATTTGATACACTCTATCACACATAAGCCTCCTTATATCTTCCTCAAAACAGCCACCATACCTACCTATCATGGCATTTCCATAGCCATTCCGAGATATATTGCCATGCATCTTCCATTGTTCCATGTTATGACATGTGTATTCATCATCATATTGGTTTGCATGATCATATAGAGCTGACATGATATTTGTGGCAAAGCCACTATTCATCATTGTAATACATTGTCACACCCTGATTTTTGGCCCTTTCTTTTTCTTTTGTTTTTCTGAGGTTTTTTCTTGAGATTTCTTTTTCCGTGGCTATGTGGTCTGGAAACTAAAGAAGATGACCTCTTCTTTCTTTCCAGAGTGGCTTGTCATCCTCATCCAAGTTTCATCTCATTCCTATGATCTTTGTGAGCCCGGGATCAATTCTTTGTTACTGTCCAAATTTTCAGTTTGTGAAGCAAGTATAATTTATATTGCTTTAATTAAGCTGAAAATTTACGAGGGACTTCTCCTACCCATATAACCCATCTCCACAAAATTTGGGCACATTTCGTTAAGCCATTTTCCCTCAAGAATTTTCCTAAGATTCAGACCACAGGGATGCTTTGTGAAGCAAGTATTATTTTGGTGTATCCAAATGGTATGGAACTTTCGCAGAGTATTCATATGCCCAAATGACTTATCTACACAAAATTTTAGCTTAAGACAATCATTCATGTGAGTGCCCCTTCTTATTTTGAATTTCTGACCAATGGGTCATTTTCTACAGCAAGTGCTAGCTAACTTCATTATTTTGAGCTGTAAATCTGCAGAGGGCATCACCTTAGTATATAATCACTCTCCGCAAAAGATCAGCATCCATCCCCAAGTGCATCCTCCCCACCTCACAACAAACACCTTGCTGTGCGACTGAAATACTACAAGCTCTATTCACCAATTAAGCCCATGTGACCGTTTCTTTGCTTCACGGCCTTCTCTGTAGCACGCCCTATCCAGCACACAAGGTTTTGCAGACCAGAGCACGGGTGAGCATCGTGTGCACGCGGTGACCACCGTTTTGGCATGCAATGGCCGCGTCCGGACCGTCGTTTTGCTCGGGCCCCTCCTCTTCTCGCCGGCTCAGCGTGCCCGTGCTTGTCCCTTAGCTCCGCCTCGTTGTCGCCCTTCGTCCTGGACCCCACCCTCCTCCGGTAGCTCGCTCATCGGAGCTCGTCGCCGCGCGCCCATGGAAAATCTGTAGCCGACCATCGTTTCCTCCCCTGTCCTCTTCCTCCTCGTGACCCTGGGCGCTGCTCGTCTCCGTGAGCCTCTGTAGCTCGTCCAGTTCCACCTTGTCGCATTCCTGCGCCCTCCGATGACCACCGTGGCCGCCAGAGCTTTGGCTGGACTCGGCGGCGGCACTCAGCTCGGCCTCCCTCGCCCCGGCTATATATAGGCTTCCCAGCGGCTTCCCGAGCACCTCATCACCTCCACCACTCTCCCCTGCCCACCCTAGTCACCAGCCCGAGCCAGAGGAGCTCCCCTCGTCGGCCATCGCCGCCATGGCCGCCACCCCTGTCCTTCTCGTTTTTGGTAAGCAAGGCCTCCCCTCTCCCCTAGCACCTCCAGACGCCTCCTCCACCTAGAAGCCTCCACAGTACCCCCTCCTCCTCCGGTGGTTTTATGCCGCAAGTTTGCCGCCGACCGAATCCCTCCTTCACCGCAAGCATGGCCGCGCCCGCTCCAGAGCTCCTCGGGGATCAACTTTAGCACTCACTGATGCATCTTCTTCTCCTGAGCATTTCGGTAGGCGGAGCATCGCGACTGGTGGCTGGACGCGCCCGTAGTCGCCGTCAGGGCAGCCAGGCGCGCCTCTGCTTCGTCCAACACGAGAGGTTGAAGGCGCTGACCTGGCCAAGCGGGCCTCACCCACGCAACCCCACCAGTCAGTGACACGGGGAGTTGACCCTGCTCAGCTGACGTGGCAAGTGGAAACACATTCGGTAAACTACGCTTTCATGTACTGAAAGCGTACTTCTCCATGCCTTCTGATAAGAATACGCTTTCAGTACAGCGGAAACGTATTTCTGAAAATACGCTTTCTCTTTTTCAGCTCAGCCGGCCGAAGTGGTTATATTGTGAACGTTCAGTGTTTAGCCCCTTTTTTGCCTAAAAAGTGAACGGCCACAGCTTTTCACTCGTAACTCCGATTGAAGTGATTCCAATGCCCACATCTTCGTCTTGTCGAGCCCATTCTGTTCCTATCATTTTCACTATGGGTTGACATACTAGAAATGACCTTTTTTCCCTTGCCCCTAATTAGCCCCCTTCGAGAGAGAAACTTTTCCGGCGATTCCTTCCGCGAGCTTTCCGCACTTCTCCCTGGAGTATTCTTCATCCCCAGGCAAGCCACGACAACCACTTGCATGATTGACATGCAGTAGCCATGGTTTTATACTTGAACATTTAATAACTATCGGTTTGATTTGCTATTGTTATCGGTGTTTCGGTAATGCGTATGGTTTCATGTTCATCTCCATGACATGTTCGGATGCACCTGGTCATCACGTATTCTTGCAAGTATTACTTTCGTATGCCTTGCTTGGTAGAAGTAGTACCTGTTGGTAGTAGTGATGCCCATCTGTTGCATGCTTAATATCTGTTATCAAGTACCGTTGCTATGTATGTTTCCTTTGCATCTAGTTGGTTACATGTTTACTTGGTAGTATTATTGATATGTTCTTGCTTGGTATTTATTGTTGATGCTAGTGGTCATGCTATGCTCATGGGTAGTGTTATGCTTGTCAGTATGTCATGCTCATTTGGATATATGCTTCATGGTTGTTATGCTCGTTGATTATGTTGCACCTCCATGCTTATGTCGATATCATGCTCATGCATTGTAGTTGCAACATGTTATTTTATTATGGCTCAGATTATTGCATTCAAGTTTAATCGGATAATAATCAAACTTGAACAACTGTTGGTTGAGTCATGGTGCCACCAAATCGAGCTGAACAGTGCAACCATACTTGCCTTATGGGGTGTGCTAACTGGGTCTATTGTCATGCCTCACGCCGGTGCCTCCAATGAGGGAAGGTTATGGGCGCGCGCTACCCTGATCAGGTAGGCGGACATAAGCCTTGTGTGCCCGTTGTTGTGATTGGTATACCTTGTCCCCGTTTGGGACCGTTCATTGTTTTGCCACGACGATGGCCGTTGGATGTCATTGGTTGACATCGAGGCCACCCATGACTTAGTCCAAAGGGGAGTTTGTCAGAGTGGCTAGGAGAGTGTGATGGCAATAGATCGGTTTTGCTGGAATGCCGTTGGTCCACCCGAATGGGAGTGCGAGCCCGTGGGTTCCGTGGTGTGGGTACAGTGTGCTAAGCTCTGCAGAGTGTGTGTTAAATCTATCGATAGCCGCGCCCATGGATATGGGCCCAGTTTGTAGTCGGTCACACTATGAGTCAACAGTAATAATAATAACTTGATTAATAACAACCCTGGTTCGATGATGAGAAAGAGGTTGGTTGTGATCAAGAGAGGATCATGGAGGTATCATGGATACCGAAGTTGGTTGGTCTTTATGTGATCGTGAGAGGATCATCGTGGTATCGAGGATACCGAGTTGTTGGATATTTGTGATGTTGTGCGAGAATCACAGGTAAAGGTCAAGCTCCTTGTGGTCATGTAATTATTACTACGGTATTGTAATACCAAGCTTGATTGGATCTTGAGATGATCATGTGATGCTCGTGATGGTAAGCTTGTGCATGTGATGGTTACGAGGTAACCCGAGCAGAGTAAGTTGGTGCATGATAGTGTCATCATGTTGCATTCTAGTATTATCATGTTCATATGTTCATGCCATGCTCATATTGTTCTAGCTGTATCACGTTCAGCTTGTTCATGCTATGATTGATATGAAAGTATCATGTTAATCCTTGTTAACCGGTAATTGCCATGCTGTTGTTTGTCTTGATTTCTCTTGGTTGTTGTGAGCTTGCAAGTACATTCAATGTACTGACCTAGCATGTCATTCCAGTTTGCAGGTCATGCAAGATTTGATTGCTTGTTTGCCGTGGATCCCTTGTTTGCGAGCTAGGATAAGCATTCCAGCAAGAGTCCCTACGGAGTGGTGTTCATCACCGTCGTCGTTGTTCCGTTGCTAGAGTTATTCCGCCGCTTCGTGTTGTTCTGCTGCTTGCATGGAGCAACCGTGGCAGGTGTAGTGTCGCCATGTTGATGTAATCCCTGGTACCCATATAGATTGTAATAAATAGCTAATTTGTTCTATGCTAAGTAGTGCTGTATTCCAGAAGACTTCTCCTTGATCTCTGGGCTGGAATACGGGGCGTTCCGGTTCCTCTGAGCCGGGGTGCCATGGGGTTTGGTATCAGAGCAGTTCTGGCTATAGGACGCCCTAGCCCGCGCGAGCATTAGAAAGCGGTAGTATAGAGTCTAGTTGGTTTGTTGCACTTGTTTGTTGCATTTGTTTGTTGCATAGCATGCATATGGATTATTATCTCGTCGCTGATAGTGATCTTGCGTGTGTAGGTGGTATCGGTTTTGATCCACTGCCTGCACCATCCCTCTCTGCATCCCTGCTTTTCGGTGTTCGGCGTCATCTCTGTCCCAGCAGAGTGATGCCCTGGTACCAAGTGTTCCAGACACCAATTGCAGGAGTTATGCTCGGATATCGCATCGATATCTTTCCATCATCCTCGCATATCATTTTAGTGATAGACTTGTCACTATGCCGAATCATGCCTTCCATCTCGCCCCTTTGGCAACCCTTACTGATCTTGGCTATCAGAAAAGGGCAATGCCAGCAAGCCTTGCTTTTCCATCACTATCCTACCCTGTCATCTCATTCTTTTGACGTGTGTGATTCCCTTCCGTACGCTTGATGTTGATGTGGTCGTGGCCTCTGTGTTCCACCTCATGATCACCAAGTCCGTCCTCACCGGTGTATCCATCCAGTTACAACCAGTGTTGAGTCAGCGATTGGTGTAGCCTTGGTACACCAACTCCTTCCACACGTGGATTCACTTTCGTGCACACCACCACAACATATTAGACCTCCGCGAGATTTGTGTGCTTAGGTATGCATGCATATTATTGTTGTGAGTAGCAGTAATATGTGATGTTGCTTGATTATATTATTATTTGAATGCTAATGTGCTTTTGTTTTCGTCGTTTCTTTTGCTTCTTTCTTTGGGCCTTCAGTGTTACCTATTTTCCCCTTATTAAAGTTGCTCATCAACCGACACCGGACCTGAAGAATAAGCAAGGAGTTCAAATATTTGGAAATTCAGCTAAACAATATGGAATTCTCAGCCGACTGCATTGAGATTGGGAATATCTGATCGTGATACTGATAATCCAGTCTACCTCAGTGTGCACTCTTCATAGCAATAATGATCAAATCAACAAGAAGATAAATGGTGCAAGATCGATAGTATATTATTAGTCAAAGGTATGATCCATATGCGTGGTTTGATTCTTCTATGAGGATGATTTTGAAATATGTTATACCTGGAAGAAACTGAGAATGTTCCATGTATTCAATATTCAGAAAGGAGGATAGTCCAGCAAACCCCGTTTCATATAAGTAATCAACAACCATAATATTAGGATGGTGTGTATATGTGGCAATCGGTCCGCATATCACAATGAGAAGCTTTTGGTGTAAGCAACCCAGTCTTCCCTCGCAAGCTACCAGAGAAGCTTCCAATGCATGATTCCCCTATCTTCCTCAGTACGATATATGGATGACTTCCCGAGCAAGATACTCTGTCTTTTCAGTAAGCAAACGCAAAAAGCTTCCGGCATAAGATACCGAGTCCTTCCCCAGCAAGTCGTTAAGGGGGGAAGCTTCTAAGGTACGGTACCCAGTATTTTTCAGCAAGCTGCATAATGAAAGCTTCTGAAGCACGATAACCAGTCTTTCACAACAAGATACTCTTGATGGGTTCCAGCATAAGCCATCTAATCGTCCTCACTATGACATTGGTGCAAAATATTATACTGTGAATTGACATCATATGGAAGTGAATCCCAAGAGTCAGATCCGCAACAGTTTGGTCAGCAGCAAGAATCAGTCAGAACACAAGTCTGCCTCAGGAATTAAATTCTCATATATATATATATATATATATATATATATATATATATATATTGTGAGCATGCTGCCAAGTTCTTGCAGTTCACTGATATGATGATGAAGTTAAGATAAGAATCCGACAATCTCAAGAGTCATGCAAGAGAAAGAAAGCTAGTTATACACCTCAGTTGGTGATGCAAGAAGATTTTGGAGAAAGACAACATGGGGCAACAAATTTTGGCAGACTTATTAAGGCCAGTTTCCTCATACCCGACAAGTTGATATCATTAACCCTTGTCACCACCTTGTATGCTTGGCGACAAAAACGAGTTATATGCAAGTGCGTGTGAACCTGGTATAGTTCCAATCACACGATACATGCCCGAGGATAAGTTATGATCGCTAAAATATTGCACCCAACAGTACCTATGGTCACGGGAAGAAGCAATATGACCAATCTCTTTCAACAATGAATCCAAAATAAGAAAACAGTAATGAAGGAGTAAGACCAACGATACAGGTACGATAATCATTGCATAACCCACATGGTGTAGGTACCCCAGACAGTCGGAGTCAGCATTGATCACCATGAATATTCACCTAAGGGGTCTGCTCAATTATGGTAAGGGCCCCATATCTCGACAACCCTCTCAGTTAACAGTCTATGCTCAGATTTATCAGTATCAAATATCTAAGTTTGTCAAGTCAGACCAAAGGTCAATTCAACCGTTGACCTCAGTGACCTTGTTAAAGCATCACACAGCCTACTATCCCCATGGATATGCCGACAGAATGAATAATCAGGATGGTAAATAACAGTCTTGAGGCATGTGTCCTCACTTATGAGAATCATCAAAGGATATCCTGTCATGAACAAAATTCTTCAGCGAGATCCACAGTCAGTCAAGACCGCGGATACTATCATATAAGGCAGTACCCCTTTATGCTGGTCACGACATGTGACAACCAACCATTTGGTACGGATCTGACCCTCAAGACAGTGGAGCTAGTCAAGGTGATTCAGAAACTCCTGCGAGAAGTCAGAGTCTGTCAGAAAAACGGTTATGACCCACCTCACTGTTTTGAACCTGAAGGATCTACAGTTAGTTGAGAAACCCAATGCAAGGAGTAAAAAGATTGGGTGTCCACCAGGAAAATCTATTCACAACTTCAGGGAAGGTTGTCAGTGTTGATGACACATCCATTGGAAATCACTTTGGGACTTGTGAGACGGACATATGTTTCAGTCATGATAATCTATCACACTCAACTAAGTCAGCGGGTATGAAAAGAATTGGGCCCAGTATGAGCATGAACATGAAAGGTAAGTTCGGTCAGAATATGGATACAGTGAAGCGAACCACCCCAGAACCGGGCAGTCTTCTCATATGAAATTTAGTGGGGAACAATCAATAAAGGAGAAAGGATACCCGAGTTGGAAACGGTTTCCTTAAGTCAGATATATTCATACTTGTTCCCTGAGCAACCAAATCTTGAGGATGAGATTTCTTTAAGGGGGGAAGGTTTGTCACACCCTGATATTTGGCCCTTTCTTTTTCTTTTGTTTTTCTGAGGTTTTTGCTTGAGATTTCTTTTTTCGTGGCTATGTGGTCTGGAAACTGAAGAAGATGACCTCTTCTTTCTTTCTAGAGTGGCTTGTCATCCTCATATCCATCCCAAGACCTTGCCAATTCCATCTTGGACCAAACCCTAATATTCTTTTCCTTGGGAATATTCCTTTTTCTGCTAAAGGAATAACCCTGTCTGCCCTAGGTTGTGAAGCAACCTATATTTCCATCACTTCTGAAATTCCCAAATAATTCTTATAAAATTGTTTGGGTCATATATTCCTCAGATATGTTAAAATCCTTCCATGGCATCATCAAAGATAATTCACAAATATTCCTTTTCTCATTCTGCCCTCAGTGGCTTTTTCAGAAGGAAGTGTCATTTATCTTTGCTTGATTGACCCCAAACTTTTTGGATACCTTTTTATGTCCAAATCATTGCCTCATGTCAAAAATCAACTCCATTTGCCTAGTAAATATTCCTGAGCAATTTTTCAAAGTTCTTGTCCGAGGGAATTCATTGTGAAGGAAGTACTAGCTAGGATAACCCAAATGAGTTGAAATTTTGCACACTCCTTCATATGATCAAATCATCACGCTCCTCCAAGTTTCGTCTCATTCCTTTGTCTATGTGAGCCCAGGATCAATTCTTTGTTACTGTCCAAAATTTCAGTTTGTGAAGCAAGTATATTTCATATTGCTTCAGTTAAGCTGAAAATTTACCAGGGACTTCTCCTACCCATATAACTCATCTCCACAAAATTTGGGCACATTTCATTAAGCCATTTTCCCTCAAGAATTTTCCTAAGATTCTGACCAGAGGGATGCTTTGTGAAGCAAGTACTATTTTGGTGTATCCAAATGGTATGAAACTTTTATAGAGTCCTCATATGCCCAAATGACTTATCTACACCAAATTTTAGCTTAAGACAATCATTCATGTGAGTGCCCCTTCTTATTTTGCATTTCTGACCAGTGGGGCATTTTCTACAACAAGTGCTAGCTAACTTCAATATTTTGAGTTGTAAATCTGCAAAGGGCATCACCTTAGTATATAATCACTCTCCGTAAAATATCAGCATCCATCCCCAAGTGCATCCTCCCCAACTCACAACAAACACCTTGTTGTGCGGCAGAAACACTGCAAGCTCTATTCACCAATTAAGCCCCTGTGCCCGTTTCTTTGCTTCACGGCCTTCTCTGTAGCACGCCCTATCCAGCAGAGAAGGTTTTGTCGATCAGAGCACGGGTGAGCGTCGTGTGCATGCAGTGACCATCGTTTTGGCATGTAATGGCCGTGTCCAGACCGTCATTTTGCGCGGACCCCTCCTCTTCTCGCCGGCTCAGCGTGCCCGTTGTGGCACCCCGGCTCAGAGAAACCGGAACGCCCCGTATTCCAGCCTAGAGATCGAGGAGCAGTCTTTGGAATACAACACTACTTGACGTAGAAGAAATCAGCTCTTATTACAAAGGATAATAAGTACATGGGTCTGATGTTACAAAGAATCACATCAGCCCGGCGACACTACGCCTGCGATACTACACTTGCTCTATGCTAGTAGTGGAACAACTCGTAGCAGCGGGACAACGACGAAGGTGGTGCACTCCACTCCACAGGGACTCTGGTTGGGACGAGATCTAGCTCGCATGCAAGGAAACCTTGACAAGCAATCAATCAAGCACGACATCACCTGCGATCTGGCATGACACGCCAGGTCAGTGCATTGAATGTACTTGCAAGCTCACAACAACCATAAGCATCAAGGCAAAACAACAACAGAGCATTTAACAGGTTAATTAATTAACAACTACTATGATACGAAAGCAACTACTAAGCATGATATGAAACTACTACAATGCTGATAAACCAACATCTCAATCTCACTGAACCATCTCACACTTGGCTATCCGGCCAAGCAATATACCATCTCGATCACCTCGTGATCCACATGACCACATCATGATTAAAACATCCACATGATCACCTCGTGACCACATCACAAACTGAATGATCATCCTCGGGATCATCTCAACATCATCATCAGCATCCTGCCAAGCTGTTACTGCCCACAATATATCAACATATAAATCACCTATAAGCCATTCCGTCATGTGAGTGTTGATCGAGTGGTGTGACCTAGTACGAACTGTGCCCATGACCGAGGACGCGGCTATCGATAAATTAAAACACACACACTCTGCGGAGGTTAGCACACTATACCCACACTATGGAACCCATGGCCTTGCACTCCCATTCGGATGGACCAACGGCATTCCGACAAAACCGATCTATTGCCATCACACCCTCCCAGCCACTCCGACAAACGGGCACACAAGGCTTATGCCATCCTACCCGGGCAAGGTAGCGCCCGCGTACAACCTTCCCTCATTGGAGGCACCGGCGAGAGGCATGAAAATAGACCGCATTAGGGCCTTCCCATAAGGGCAAATGTGGTTGTACTGGAAAAGCCCGGTTCGGTGGCACCTGACCAACTTAATGATGGAATTTATCCCAAAAGTATATATGCGACACTGATACTCCGGTATCATCTATCAACCTGTGATCCAAGTCATAGCAATACCCGTCACATAATCCAAAGCATACTATCATCATATCAAACTACTCCGAGGGCAACATATCACTACTACCATGATGAATCCAAGTACCAAGATGCTACTAATTCAATCAAAATATTAACCTAAGATCCACATGATAGCATCAAATCCAATATAATACTCCAAAGCATAATATCATATATCAACATGAAAATAATCATAATATAAGCCACTATAATCCAAAGGCAACAAGTCATCCTCATAAGCTGCAAAAATATTAGTCCTAGAACTCCAAGCAACATCATGGCAATAACAAGATCAGAATGCCACTCCGAGAAATGCCATGAACAAGTCAAATGTAGCTAATGCAAATTTTAAGCAAGTTTAAATAAGTAAACCATGTCACTACATTGCAATCATGCAAATGGAGGGTGTGGCTTGCCTGGGATGGAGGGATTCACCGGGAGGAAGTGCGAGAAGCTCGTGGAAAGAATCGCGGAAATCTTTCTCTCTCGGAGGGGGCTGAATAAGGGCAAGGGCATAATGGTCATTTTCAGAATGTTAAAACATGACGAAAATGATACCAACAGAACGGGCCCGACGAGACGAAGAAGTGGGCTTTGGAATCACCTCATTTGGAGTTAGGATCAAAAAGTTATAAAGGTTTTTCTTCCAGGGACCTATCTGTAATGAAATCATCACAAACAGGCCCTCAGCTGAAAAACCGAACGCGCCTTTTCAGAAAATACGTTTTCCAGAGAAGGAAACGCATTATGTCCCAATGAAGAAGAGGAATGCGCTTTCGTGTAGGGGAGACGTATTCAGGAGAATATGCCTCCACTTATCCACGTCTGTGGGCCTGCGGGGTCAACGCTGTGTGGCCGACATGTGGGGTCGTGCGGGGTGGGGCCCGCCTGGCCTGAGCTTCTTCTTCCTCGCGTGCCTGCCCGCTCTCGGCCGAGGGAGGAGCCCGCCCCGACGAGGCTCGCCGGTGACTCCGGCCACCGTAGGCGGCGCCCGACCTACCGGAGCGCTCAGGGGACGGAGAAGCATCGCCTGGTGGGGGTCTTCTCCGCCGGGGAGCTCTGAAACAGGGACGAACGCGACCACGGTGGAGGAGGGCTTTGGTCGCCGGTGATCTTGGTGCCCCGGTCCACCAGAGGAGAAGCCAAAGATGTAGGGAGGCTCTGCGCGAACTAGGGGATCTACTGGTGGTGGTGGAACAGAGAGAGAAGCTCGGGCTCGCTCGGATTTGAGCGGAGGCCAACAACGAGGTTTCGGCCATGGAAGGGGCAGTGAAGCTCCTCGAGCTCAAAGGAGGGGTTGGGCGGGGCTCTGGAGGATGCAAGAGGCGAGTGGTGAGGAAGGACGCGGTCCGGAGCTGCTTAAATAGGCGGGGAGGAGGAGGCCGAGCTGGAAGTCGCCGTAGACGCGTGGCCGGAGCCGCGGACGTGTGTGCCCGCGCGCGAGCTCGGAGGTAGGCGACGGAGGAGGAACAGGGAGGAGCTCACGGGAGCAGAGGGAGCCAAGGGGGCATGGGGAAGAAGAGACGAGCACATTCAATGCCATGTCGGCCACTATTCGCCCGTGCGCGCGCGGCGGCGAGCCCCGACGAGTAGGTTTTCGGAGGGGGAGAAGAGTCCAGAGAGAAGTAGACGTCGAGGGGAAGATGCCAGACATGCTCATGCACGCGAAGACGACGAGAGGAAGAGTGGCCGAAGCAGAAACAACGTCCTGGACGCGCCACAACGAGCAGAGCGCGTGCACAGGCTTCCCATCATCGCAGTCACCATGTAAACCGGGGCATTCAATGCTCTCTGGCACCCAAAATGTTGTCTAGCTAATAGTCCTTCCAATATAGATCACTAATGAGGCTATGGCTTGATCTGGGGTACTGTGGTTAGATGGGATTCATCCAGAGAAGTTTGCTGCATCAAACTTGATCATGCTAGTGTGATCAACAGAGAGATGATAAGGGTCAAATGTGATGTCTGGGAGATTTAGCTTAAGAAGGACTATAACCCTGGAGGTTTTGGAGTACAATGGACCACAAACTAATATAGTTGCTGTGCAACTCACATTATGGTGCAGAAACTTGATCAAGATGATGCACTCACATGGAGTATCAACTTGAGCTCAAATTTGGCAAGTCTTGATTATTTGTACATATGAAGATGCTGTAAAAATTTCATACAAAATGGATTCACCAAAATGGTACTTCCTTCACAGGCATCCTCTCTGTCTAGAAACTTGGAATAATTTTGGAGAGAAAATGTCTGTTAAAATGACCCCAAATTTGGTGGAGATAAGTGATATAGGTAGGAGCATGATCTGGTAATTTTTAAGAATTAAGGAAGCAATATAAAATATACTTGCTTCACAATCTGAAAATATTCAAAGAATCAAGGATTTGATCCTGTGCTCACATAGACGATTGGATGGGGCTGAAATTTGGAGGAGTGTGATAATATGAGCACATGAAGGAGTGTGCAAAATTCCAACTCATTTGGATACTCCTAGATAGTACTTCCTTCACAATGCCTTCTGTCTGACAGAAACTTTGAAAAATCATTGAGGGAAGTTGGCTAGGCAAATGAATTTGAATTTTTGCATGAGGAAATTATTTGGATGATATAGCATGCCCAAAAAGTTTGGGAGCAATCAAGAAAGGATAGGTGACACTTCCTTCACAGAAAGCCACTTTGGAGAGAAATTAAGAACTAATATTGGGGAATTATTTTTGGGCCAGGACAAGAAAGTTTGGGCATATTTGAGCAACATATAACCCAAAGAAATTAGAGAATTATTTAGGAATTTTGGGAGTGACAGAAATATAGGTTGCTTCACAACCTAGGGCAAACATGACTATTCCTTTAATAGAAAAAAGGAATATGCCAAGAAAAAGAATTTTAGGGTTGGGCTAGAATGGAAATGACATGATCTTGGGAAATTTGGAGAATGATGAGCTACTTGGGAGAAGAAATGATGATGATCTCCCAGGTTGTAAGGCCACAGATCCACTGCAAAAAGAAAATCAGAGCAAAAACCAATAAATCAAAAAGATAAAGAAAAGGGCCAAAACCATGGTGTTACACCCGTGCATGTCCCTCAGCTCCGCCTCGTTGTCGCCCATTGTACTGGACCCCTCCCCCCTCCGGTAGCTCGCTCGTCGGAGCTCGTCGCCACGCGCCCACGGGAAATCTGTAGCCGACCGTCGTTTCCTCCCCTGTACTCTTCCTCCTCGTGACCTTGGCGCTGCTCGTCCCCATGAGCCTCTGCAGCTCGTCCGCTTCCCCCTAGTCGCGTTCTCGCGCCCTCTGATAACCCACAAGTATAGGGGATCAATTGTAGCCTCTTTCGATAAGTAAGAGTGTCGAACCCAACGAGGAGCTAAAGGTAGAATAAATATTTCCTCAAGTTCTATCGACCACCGATACAACTCTACGCACGCTTGACGTTCGCTTTACCTAGAACAAGTATGAAACTAAAAGTACTGTGTAGATGTTGTTGGATAGGTTTGCAAGAATATAAAGAGCACGCAAATAAAAAGTAGGGGCTGTTTAGATGAAGAAGCAATAAACTTAGTTTTAGTAGAGAGCTTGTTGTCACTCAAGAAAGTTATTTGTCCCTAGGCAATCGATAACTAGACCGGTAATCATTATTGAATTTTATTTGAGGGAGAGGCATAAGATAACATACTTTCTCTTCTTGGATCATATGCACTTATGATTGGAACTCTAGCAAGCATCCACAACTACTAAAGATCATTAAGGTAAAACCCAACCATAGCATTAAAGCATCATGTCCTCTTTATCCCATACGCAACAACCCCCTTACCCGGGTTTATGCTTCTGTCACTCAAGCAACCCACTATAAGCGAATCATGAACGTATTGCAACACCCTACAGCGGGAATCCCTAACGCTTGCACGACACGGAGAGCACCATAGGACAGCACCAATAATAAAACATGCAACTCAAACCAATCACGATCATCAATTAACCCATAGGACAAAACGAATCTACTCAAACATCATAGGATAGCCATACATCATTGGGAAATAATATATAGCGTTGAGCACCATGTTTAAGTACAGATTACAGCGGGTAAAAGAGGGGTTACACTGCTGCATAGAGGGGGGAAGAGTTGGTGATGAGGGCGGTGAAGTTGTTGGTGTAGATTGCGGTGATGATGATGGCCCCGGCGGCGTTCCAGCGCCACTGGAAGAGAGGGGGAGAGGGCCCCCTTCTTCTTCTTCTTCCTTGACCTTCTCCCTAGATGGGAGAAGGGTTTCCCCTCTGGTCCTTGGTCTCCATGGCATGGGAGGGGCGAGAGCCCCTCCGAGATTGGATCTGTCTCTCTGTCTCTCTCTGTTCCTGCGGTCCCAGATCTGGCCTTTCACCGTTTCTTATATTCCCGGACATCCGTAACTCCGATTGGATTGACATTTGAACACGATTTTTATCCGGATATTAGCTTTCTTGCGGCGAAAGAAGGGCACCAACCGCCTTATGGGGTATCCACGAGGGTCAGGGGCGCGCCCCCTGCCTCGTGGTCCCCTCGGGCATCGTCTCACGTTGATTCTTCTTCCCAAAAATCACATATATTCCAAAAAATAATCTCCGTCAGTTTTTACCCCGTTTGGACTCCGTTTGATATGGATTTTCTGCGAAACAAAAAACATGCAACAAACATGAACTGGCACTGGGCACTGGATCAATATGTTAGTCCCAAAAAATAGTATAAAAAGTTGCCAAAAGTATATGGAAGTTGTATAATATTGGCATGGAACAATAAAAAATTATAGATACGACGGAGACGTATCACCCTCCTGTGACCGCTGTGGCCGCCAGAGCTTTGGCCGGACTTGTCGGCGGCACTCGGCTCGGCCTCCCTTGCCCCGGCTATATATAGGCCTCCCAGCGGCCTCCCGAGCACCTCATCACCTCCACCACTCTCCCCTACCCCCCTAGTCACCATCCCGAGCCAGAGGAGCTCCCCTCGCCAGCCATCTCCGCCATGGCCGCCGCCCCCTATCCTTCTCGTTTTCGGCAAGCAAGGCCTCCCCTCTCCCCTAGCACCTCCAGACGCCTCCTCCACCACCTAGAAGCCTCCCCAGTACTCCCCCTCCTCCTCTGGTGGCTTTCTGCCACAATTTCACCGGCGACCGAATCCCTCCTCCGATGCGGGCATGGCCGCGCCTGCTCTAGAGCTCCTCGGCGATCAACTTCACCACCCACCGATGCGTCTTCTTCTCCTGAGCATTTCGGTAGGCGGAGCGTCACGAATGGTGGCCGGACGCGCCCGCAGTCGCCGTCGGGGCAGCCGGCCGCGCCTCTGCTTCGTCCAGCATGAGAGGTTGAAGGCGCCACCCTAGCCAGGTGGGCCCCACCCATGCGACCCCACCATTCAGTGACACGGGGAGTTGACCCTGCTCAGCTGACGTGGCAAGTGGAAGCGCATTCAGTAAACTACACTTTCATGTACTGAAAGCCTACTTCTCTATGCCTTCTGATAAGAATACACTTTCAGTACAGCGGAAACGTATTTCTGAAAATACGCTTTCTCTTTTTCAGCTCAGCCGGCCGAAGTGGTCATATTGTGAACGTTCACTGTTTAGCCCCTTTTCTGCCTAAAAAGTGAACGACCACAACTTTTCACTCGTAACTCCGATTGAGGTGATTCTAATGCCCACATCTTCGTCTCGTCGAGCCCGTTCTGTTCATATCATTTTCACTATGGGTTGACATACTAGAAATGACCTTTTTCCCCTTGCCCCTAATCAGCCCCCTTCGAGAGAGAAACTTTTTCGGCGATTCCTTCCGCGAGCTTTCCGCACTTCTCCCCGGAGTATTCTTCATCCCCAGGCAAGCCACGACAACCACTTGCATGATTGCCATGCAGTAGCCATGGTTTTCTACTTGAACATTTAATAACTGTCAGTTTGATTTGCTATTGTTATCGGTGTTTCTGTAATGCGTATAGTTTCATGTTCATCTCATGACATGTTCGGATGCACCTGGTCATCACGTATTCTTGCAAGTATTACTTTCATATGCCTTGCTTGGTAGAAGTAGTACCTGTTGGTAGTAGTGATTCCCATCTGTTGCATGCTTAATATCTGTTATTAAGTACCATTGCTATGTATGTTTCCTTTGCATCTAGTTGGTTACATGTTTACTTGGTACTATTATAGATATGTTCTTGCTTGGTATTTATTGTTGATGCTAGTGGTCATGCTATGCGCATGGGTAGTGTTATGCTCGTCAGTATGTCATGCTCATTTGGATATATGCTTCATGGTTGTTATGCTCGTTGATTATGTTGCACCTCCATGCTTATGTTGATATCATGCTCATGCATTGTAGTTGTAACATGTTATTTTATTATGGCTCAGCTTATTGCATTCAAGTTTAACCGGATAATAATCAAACTTGAACAATTGTTGGCTGAGTCATGGTGCCACCAAATCGAGCTGACCAGTGCAGCCACACTTGCCTTATGGGGGCGGGGTCCTAACTGGGTCTATTGTCATGCCTCTCGTCGGTGCCTCCAACGAGTTAAGGTTATGGGCGCGCGCTACCCTGATCAGGTAGGCGGACATAAGCCTTGTGTGCCTGTTTGTTGTGATTGGTATACCTTGTCCCCGTTTGGGACCGTTGATAGTTTTTCCACGACGGTGGCCGTTGGATGTCATTGGTTGACATCGGGGCCACCCATGATTTAGCCCAAAGGGGAGTTTGTCGGAGTGGTTGGGAGAGTGTGATGGCAATAGATCGGTTTTGTCGGAACGCCATTGGTCCACCCGAATGGGAGTGCGAGCCCATGGGTTCCATGGTGTGGGTACTGTGTGCTAATCTCTGCAGAGTGTGTGTTAAATATATCGATAGCCACGCCCGCGGATATGGGCACAGTTCGTAGTCGGTCACACTATGAGTCAACAGTAATAATAATAACTTGATTAATAACAACCCTGGTTCGTCGTTATGCATCTGTTTGCATTGTATTCATTGTTTCTTCCCCCTCTTCTCTCCGGTAGACTACAAGACCGACGCCGCTGCTGGTGCCCCGTCCGACTACGCTGTTGACGACCCCTCCTTCTTGCCAGAGCAACCAGGCAAGCCCCCCCCTTGATCACCAGATATCGCCTATTCTTCTCTATACTGCTTGCATTAGAATAGTGTAGCATGTTACTGCTTTCCGTTAATCCTATTCTGCTACATAGCCTGTCTTTGCCACTACTGTTGTTACCTTTACCTGCAATCCTACATGCTTAGTATAGGATGCTAGTATTCCATCTATGGCCCTACATTCTTGTCCGTCTATTATGCTATACTATCAGGTCGTGATCACTTGGGAGGTGATCACGGGTTTATACTATATGCTTTATACATGATACATGTGGTGACTAAACTCGGGTCGGCTCGTGGAGCACCCGCGAGTGATTCACGGATTGGGGGCTGAAAGGACCTTTGTCCCGACGGCCCTCTGGGTGGATCTTTGTGGCGGAGCGACATGGCAGGTTGAGACTGCCTAGGTGAGAGGTGGGCCCAGCCCTGGTCGGTGTCCGCGGTTACATTCAATTAACACGCTTAACGAGATCTTGGTATTTGATCTGAGTCTGGCCATTTGGTCTATACGCACTAACCAACTACGTGGGAAAGATATGGGCACTCGACGTCATGGTATCAACCGAAGCCTTTGTGACGTCAGCGACTGAGCGGCGCACGCCAGATTGGACCGCGTAACGTAACTTCCTTTGTAATGGAGGTTGCTAGGTCTGCTTCCGGCCGCCCTCGCAACGTGCAGGTGTGCAATGGGCGATGGGCCCAGACCCCTGCACCATAGGATTTAGACCGGCGTGCTGACCTCTCTGTTGTGCCTAGGTAGGGCCGCGACGTGTTGATCTTCCGAGGCCGGGCATGACCCAGGAAAGTGTGTCCGGCCAAAGGGGATCGAGCGTGTTGGGTAATGTGGTGCACCCCTGCAGGGAAGTTTAACTATTCGAATAGCCGTGTCCCTCGGTAAAAGGACGACCCGGAGTTGTACCTTGACCTTATGACAACTAGAACCAGATACTTAATAAAACACACCCTTCCAAGTGCCAGATACAACCCGGTGATCGCTCTCTCACAGGTCGACGAGGAGAGGATCGTCGGGTAGGGTTTTGCTATGCGATGCTACTTGGTGAACTTACCATCTACTCTCTTCTACATGCTGCAAGATGGAGGCTGCCAGAAGCGTAGTCTTCGACAGGATTAGCTATCCCCCTCTTATTCTGGCATTCTGCAGTTCAGTCCACCGATATGGCCCCTTTACACATATACCCATGCATATGTAGTGTAGATCCTTGCTTGCGAGTACTTTGGATGAGTACTCACGGTTGCTTTTCTCCCTCTTTTCCCCCTTTCCCTTCTACCTGGTTGTCGCAACCAGATGCTGGAGCCCAGGAGCCAGACGCCACAGTCGACGACGACTCCTACTATACCGGAGGTGCCTACTACTACGTGCAGGCCGCTGACGACGACCATGAGTAGTTTAGGAGGATCCCAGGCAGGAGGCATGCGCCTCTTTTGATCTGTATCCCAGTTTGTGCTAGCCATCTTATGGCAACTTGTTTACTTATGTCTATACTCAGATATTGTTGCTTCCGCTGACTCGTCTATGATCGAGCACTTGTATTCGAGCCTCTGAGGCCCCTGGCTTGTATTATGATGCTTGTATGACTTATTTATGTTTTTCGAGTTGTGTTGTGAAATCTTCCCGTGAGTCCCTGATCTTGATCGTACACGTTTGCGTGCATGATTAGTATACGATTGAATCGGGGGCGTCACACTTTAAGAGCTTTCGGCTTCACCTAGTCTGAGGTACTTACTCGGATGACCCAGTAGTAGCAATCACAGAGGTGCTCCCTTTACCACCTAGCCAAACAATCAGGAACGTAGGGGTAAGCACAGGAGCCAGGCAACCCAGCTTGGCCAAAATCTTATGTCAAATTGATGCATATTTATGGCTTTATAACGATGATTATGGAAGGCAACCCTTGTATATTAAATACAAATGCCGATGGTATGTTTATTTTGACTATGTTGCGACCATTTATCAGTTGAAAGTGGCCCGTCGTCGACTTCTACCCCTTTGTAGATACTATGCAGGGTGTTTCCGCAATAACAAGACAACCCTTAGCCGACGTCTCGGTGCCCGAAGGCAATCAGATATGCGGGCTTTATAACTTTCACTAAGTCATAGGAGCTTTAAATAGGGGAAGCTAGCTACAATCCCCCGGTTAGTGTTCGGCGACAGCCGAGGTCAAGCTGCAAACACTTCAGCCAATGTTATGAACAGCCTGTTATTTAACACCGTCATCGGACCGCTGACCAGTTTACGCTTATTGTGACCATGAGTTTTCGGCTTTCTCCACTGAGGTGCTTAACCATGCGAGCTGGAAGCACAATCACAGTGGTTCTCCCTTGGCACACTTGGCCGAACAAAGCGGAACGTAGGAGGCAAGCACAGGAGCCGGGCAACCCAACTATTGACCAAAGACACAATTCGAAACTGATGCATATAAAGCAATACCCGAGAATGTTTTGCCGAATCTCTAAAGGTGTCCGACGTTGCACTGTGAGACTTATGCTGGAAACACACAAATAGTTTAAAAGTGCCATAGGCTTAAAAACCAAAAGACTTATGCGGAAACTCCATGTCCGAACTAAATCAAGTCGATTGGTGCCAATCCGCAAATTGGTCTAAAAAATTTTGTTCTTCTGTCATGCTTTAGCATGACACATCCGATCTCAAGACTGCAAGTGGGTCAAGATCGGACCCAGGCTATCCGGCTATTGACCACACAGTCGAGTCGAGGAAGGAGTGATAGAAAAAGACTTTGCAACGAACAAGAAGAAAACACACTTATTATAAAACGGCTCGTGAAAATTTAAGAGCCCCCAGCTAACATGGGTAAAGGGAGTTTCTTTTAACAAACAACTCACGTGAGCACGGTCGAACCAAACACAAATTAAAAATTTAAAACTTTGAGCATGAAAGCGACTTAGTTGGTTAATGTGCTCGGCATCGATGACGCGGTCCGAGTTTACGGCGGGACGAGGTCCCAGCCCCTAAGCCGGTCCTGAGATGGAGGATCGAAGAGCTCGGCACTCCGAAGTGGCGACACAACACGGCCAATGTGGCGAGGTGGAACCCCCTGTCCGTCCGAGTCGACGGAGCAGGCCGACAGTATGACGCCGAAGTTCCCGGCGTGGGTTAACAAAGGGATGACGAAGCCCCCGGTCCAGCAGAGGTGACAGCGCTGCCCAATCCGGATCATTTACCTATGCACATAAGATAGTGCAAGCCGGAGATAACAGTAATAAAAAAAGGTTGCATGATTAATAATTCATGCAAAGTGAGTAATAAAAGAAATATGGCCCGTGCACCAAACACCCGACGAGGTAGGATCCTCTTGATGATGCCGAAGTCCCCGAGGCAACCGAACATGTCGGTATGGCAATTCAATCAACAAGATGATCATGCGAGCCGATTTATGCCAATTGGGACGACGACGTTGGCTTGCCGAAGTGACCGTGTGACGCAGTCGAAGTCGGTCACCTACACACATAAAATAGTGCGGTCCAAAAAGAATAATACATATATAATCCTTGCATAATTGCTTTACGCAAAAATAATTTATTTAAAGAGATGTGGCCTGGCGCCGAAGCCAATGTCGATGCAGGGCGTCGGCATGACGCAGTGAAGGCGTGACAAACCTGAATTTGCAGGGCGGTCCGGGCTCAAGATGCGGCGTTCGCGGAACTGTGGACGGGAAACGGACCGAACCATCACGCAACCATCGTTAATGCGGCCATCATTTGACAGACCTGTGTACAGATGATGGAACAAACCAGAGTAATAATTTTCGGAAAAATAAACCTAAGCAAGAAAAAATTACTAGGATTAATAGCACCTGGTTTATTTGTTGTAGCAATCTGAAAAAAGCTTACTCCCAAAATTGGGACTTGATCCACACACCCATTGCGTGATGAGCGATGGAGCGGTGGCATGGCGATGCTGGTAAATGTTGGCTTGCCGAGGCAAAGCCCCCAGTCCAGCTAATGTGACGAAGCTGTTCGGCGGGTGACGTCGAAGTCTCCGGAGTAGGTTGATGAAGAGATGGTGATGCCCCTAGTCTAGCCGAGGTAACGGAGCGGGTAGGTAAGGAGACGTCGCAGCTGCCATGTCAGCCGAGGTGTTGAAGCAGTTCCACGTGATGGACATCGGCTTGAAGAAGCAACAGTGCAGTCATGCCGACGCTGGTCATAACTTGTGACGCGGTCAAAGCCGGATTGATGAAGTGACCGAATGGCGATGCCGGTGTGCCCGCTCCGTGTAATCCGTGGGGCGGCATTATTGGTGATGATTTATCCTTCGCGATGCCGAACTCTTTTTCGGCTCGCCGAGATGATGATCCGAAGAAGATGAGCTCGGCTCAACAAAGCGACGACGTGTCTAGCGCAGGTCGGCAGCCATGGAGCAATGTTACCAGACTGGTTTGACACCAGCGTGATGATGAAGAGTACCTCAGAGAAGGCTTGAATTTTTATGGGCACGTGTTAAGAACAATGCACAATACCCTAGAAGAAAATTCCTTTAAAAAGGTTGTCCAATATCACGTTCATAAAGAAACATGAATTCGGGTCGGATCCGTATTCGCGCAGAAAACAGATCAGAAAATTGGTCCTCTCATTGGAAGGTTTCTGGAGTTTGAACCGTCGCATCGAGCTGAAATTTTGAGGCGTGGTAGATATGGGAATTCCACAGCAGATGAATGGTTGGATCTTCCAAAGGACCTCCGAGCTTGGCTCTGGAGACCACGCCCTAAACTCGTCAAGATTCCCATCTAGATTTGACAGGGCTCCGGTATATCGTAGATTGCCGGAGATTCCTCCATCGGAACTCGATGAAATTTTGCATGGTTGTTTGTAGACTTAATTCCGCACAATTCCACCGAAGCAATCATCAAACCGACACTCGAGGAGGCGGTGGCGGCGGATACAAGTTTGCTGTCCAGAAAAACAGCACGGTCGCCCGAGGGCAGTGTTGAAGTTCAGCCCCCGAGCTCCATGGATGATTCCTCCATGATCTTGATAGAGATCGGAGTTGATGTTGATGAAGGCCCTCATCCAAACATGATGATTGGAGGTAGGGCACAGTCCTCGGTCAAGCCAAGATGACCGGTCGAGGCAGCAACGAAGACGCTGACGTCGCAGTTGATCTGCAGGCGAGCCATTGATCCTTTTGCCGATCACACAGCGGAACTCTCAATGAAAGCACCATTGTCGGTGTCAAAACCGGCAGATCTCGCGTAGGGGGTCCCAAGCTGTGTGTCATGGATCGATGGGTAACAGGAGACAGGGGACACGATGTTTACCCAGGTTTGGGCTGAAGGAAATATGCCCTAGAGGAAATAATAAAGTTATTATTTATTTCCTTATATCATGATAAATGTTTATTATTCATGCTAGAATTGTATTAACCGGAAACATGGTACATGTGTGAATACATAGACAAACAGAGTGTCACTAGTATGCCTCTACTTAACTAGCTCGTTAATCAAAGATGGTTATGTTTCCTAGCCATAGACATGAGTTGTCATTTGATTAACGGGATCATATCATTAGGAGAATGATGTGATTGACTTGACCCATTCCGTTAGCTTAGCACACGATCGTTTAGTATTCTGCTATTGCTTTCTTCATGACTTATACATGTTCCTATGACTATGAGATTATGCAACTCCCGTTTACCGGAGGAACACTTTGTGTGCTACCAAACGTCACAACGTAACTGGGTGATTATAAAGGTGCTCTACAGGTGCTTCCAAATGTACTTGTTGGGTTGGCGTATTTCGAGATTAGGATTTGTCACTCCGATTGTCGGAGAGGTATCTCTGGGCCCACTCAGTAATGCACATCACTATAAGCCTTGCAAGCATTGTAACTAATGAGTTAGTTGCGGGATGATGTATTACAGAACGAGTAAAGAGACTTGCCGGTAACGAGATTGAACTAGGTATTGAGATACCGACGATCGAATCTCGGGCAAGTAACATACCAATGACAAAGGGAACAACGTATGTTGTTATGCGGTCTGACCGATAAAGATCTTCGTAGAATATGTGGGAGCCAATATGAGCATCCAGGTTCCGCTATTGGTTATTGACCGGAGACGTGTCTCGGTCATGTCTACATAGTTCTCGAACCCGTAGGGTCCGCACGCTTAAAGTTCGATGACGGTTATATTATGAGTTTATGTGTTTTGATGTACCGAAGGTAGTTCGGAGTCCCGGATGAGATCGGGGACATGACGAGGAGTCTCGAAATGGCCGAGACGTAAAGATCGATATATTGGACGACTATATTCAGACTTCGGAAAGGTTCCGAGTGATTCAAGTATTTATCGGAGTACCGGAGAGTTACGGGAATTCGCCGGGGAGAAGTATTGGGCTTTATTGGGCCATACGGGAATAGAGGAGAGAGGCCAAAAGGAAGGAGGCGTGCACCCCCCCTCTGGTCCGAATTGGACAAGGGGTGCAGCCCCCTTTTCCTTCTTCCTCTCCCCCTCTTTCCTTCTCTCCTACTCCAACAAGGAAAGGAGGAGTCCTACTCCCGGTGGGAGTAGGACTCCCCCCTTGGCGCGCCCTCCTCCTAGGCCGGCCGCCTCCCCCCTTGCTCCTTTATATACGGGGGCAGGGGGCACCCCAAAGACACAACAATTGATCGTTTGATCTTTTAGCCATGTGCGGTGCCCCCCTCCACCATAGTCCACCTCGATAATACTGTAGCGGTGCTTAGGCGAAGCCCTGCGTCGGTAGAACATCATTATCGTCACCACGCCGTCGTGCTGACGAAACTCTCCCTCAACACTCGGCTGGATCGGAGTTTGAGGGACGTCATCGGGCTGAACGTGTGCTGAATTCGGAGGTGCCGTGCGTTCGGTACTTGATCGGTCGGATCGTGAAGACGTACGACTACATCAACCGCGTTGTGCTAACGCTTCCGCTTTCGGTCTACAAGGGTACATAGACAACACTCTCCCCTCTCGTTGCTATGCATCACCATGATCTTGCGTGTGCGTAGGAAATTTTTGAAATTACTACATAACCCAACAGTGGCATCCGAGCCTGGTTTTATGTGTTGATGTTATATGCACGAGTAGAACACAAGTGAGTTGTGGGCGATATAATTCATACTGCTTACCAGCATGTCATACTTTGGTCCGGCGGTATTGTTGGATGAAGCGGCCCGGACCGACATTACGCGTACGCTTACACGAGACTGGTTCTTCCGACGTGCTTTGCACAGAGGTGGCTCGCGGGTGTCAGTTTCTCCAACTTTAGTTGAACCGGGTGTGGCTACGCCCGGTCCTTGCGAAGGTTAAAACAACACAAACTTCACAAACTATCGTTGTGGTTTTGATGCGTAGGTAAGAACGGTTCTTACTAAGCCCAGTAGCAGCCACGTAAAACTTGCAACAACAAAGTAGAGGACGTCTAACTTGTTTTTGTAGGGCATGTTGTGATGTGATATGGTCAAGACATGATGCTAAATTTTATTGTATGAGATGATCATGTTTTGTAACCGAGTTATCGGCAACTGGCAGGAGCCATATGGTTGTCGCTTTATTGTATGCAATGCAATCGCCCTGTAATGCTTTACTTTATCACTAAGCGGTAGCGATAGTCGTAGAAGCATAAGATTGGCGAGACGACAACGATGCTACGATGGAGATCAAGGTGTCGCGCCGGTGACGATGGTGATCTTGATGGTGCTTCGGAGATGGAGATCACAAGCACAAGATGATGATGGCCATATCATATCATTTATATTGATTGCATGTGATGTTTATCTTTTATGCATCTTATCTTGCTTTGATTGACGGTAGCATTATAAGATGATCCCTCACTAAATTATCAAAGTATAAGTGTTCTCCCTGAGTATGCACAGTTGCGAAAGTTCTTCGTGCTGAGACACCATGTGATGATCGGGTGTGATAGGATCTACGTTCAAATACAACGGGTGCAAAACAGTTGCACACGCGGAATACTCAGGTTAAGCTTGACGAGCCTAGCATATAACAGATATGGCCTCGGAACACAGAGACCGAAAGGTCGAGCGTGAATCATATAGTAGATATGATCAACATAGTGATGTTCACCGTTGAAACTACTCCATCTCACGTGATGATCGGACATGGTTTAGTTGATATGGATCACGTGATCACTTAGAGGATTAGAGGGATGTCTATCTAAGTGGGAGTTCTTAAGTAATATGATTAATTGAACTTAAATTTATCATGAACTTAGTCCTGATAGTATTTTGCAAATTATGTTGTAGATCAATAGCTCGCGTTGTTGCTTCCCTATGTTTATCTTGATATGTTCCTAGAGAAAAATTATGTTGAATGATGTTAGTAGCAATGATGTGGATTGGATCCATGATCTGAGGATTATCCTCATTGCTGCATAGAAGAATTATGTCCTTGATGCACCGCTAGGTGACAGACCTATTGCAGGAGCAGATGCAGACGTTATGAACATTTGGCTAGCTCAATATGATGACTACTTGATAGTTTAGTGCACCATGCTTAACGGCTTAGAATCGGGACTTCAAAGACGTTTTGAACGTCATGGACCATATGAGATGTTCCAGGAGTTGAAGTTAGTATTTCAAGCAAATACCCGAGCTGAGAGATATGAAGTCTCCAACAAGTTCTATAGCTAAAAGATGGAGGAGAATAGCTCAAGCAGTGAGCATGTGCTCAGATTGTCTGGGTACTACAATCGCTTGAATCAAGTGGGAGTTAATCTTCCAGATAAAATAGTGATTGACAGAATTCTCTAGTCACCATCACTAAGTTAGTAGAACTTCATGATGAACTATAGTATGCAAGGGATGACGAAGGTAATTCCCGAGCTCTTCGTGATGCTGAAATCGACGAAGGTAGAAATCAAGAAAAACATCAAGTGTTGATGGTTGACGAGACCACTAGTTTCAAGAAAAGGGCAAAGGGAAGAAGGGGAACTTCAAGAAGAACGGCAAGCAAGTTGCTGCTCAAGTGAAGAAGCCTAAGTCTGGTCCTAAGCCTGAGACTAAGTGCTTCTACTGCAAAGGGACTGGTCACTGGAAGCGGAACTACCCCAAGTATTTGGTGGATAAGAAGGATGGCAAAGTGAACAAAGGTATATTGGATATACATGTTATTGATGTGTACTTTACTAGTGTTTATAGCAACCCCTCGGTATTTGATACTGGCTCAGTTGCTAAAGAGTAGTAACTCGAAACGGGAGTTGCATAATGAACAGAAACTAGTTAAGGATGAAGTGACGATGTGTATTGGAAGTGGTTCCAAGATTGATATGATCATCATCGCACACTCCCTATACTTTCGGGATTAGTGTTGAACCTAAATAAGTGTTATTTGGTGTTTGCGTTGAGCATGAATATGATTTGATCATGTTTATTGCAATACGTTTATTCATTTAAATTAGAGAATAATTGTTGTTCTGTTTACATGAATAAAACCTTCTATGGTCATACACCCAATAAAATGGTTTGTTGGATCTCGATCGTAGTGATACACATATTCATAATAATGAAGCCAAAAGATGCAAAGTTAATAATGATAGTGCAACTTATTTGTGGCACTGCCGTTTAGGTCATATTGGTGTCAAGCGCATGAAGAAACTCCATACTGATGGGATTTTGGAATCACTTGATTATGAATCACTTGATGCTTGCGAACCGTGCCTTATGGGCAAGATGACTAAGACTCCGTTCTCCGGAACAATGGAGCGAGCAACTGACTTATTGGAAATAATACATACTGATGTATGCGATCCGATGAGTGTTGAGGCTCGCGGCGGGTATCGTTATTTTCTGACCTTCACAGATGATTTGAGCAGATATGGGTATATCTACTTGATGAAACATAAGTCTGAAACATTTGAAAGGTTCAAAGAATTTCAGAGTGAAGTGGAAAATCATCGTGACAAGAAAATAAGGTTTCTACGATCTGATCGCGGAGACAAATATTTGAGTTACGAGTTTGGTCTTCAATTAAAACAATGTGGAATAGTTTCACAAATTCGTGCCACCTTGAACACCACAGCATAATGGTGTGTCCGAACGTCATAACCGTACTTTATTGGATATAGTGCAATCTATGATGTTTCTTACTGATTTACCACTATAGTTGTGGGGTTATGCATTAGAGACAACTGGATTCACGTAAAAAATGGGCACCATCTAAATCCGTTTGAGACGACACCATATGAACTGTGGTTTGGCAAGAAACCAAAGTTGCCGTTTCTTAAAGTTTGGGGTTGCGATGCTTATGTGAAAAAGTTTCAACATGATAAGCTTGAACCCAAATCGGAGAAATGCGTCTTCATAGGATACCCAAAGGTGACTATTGGGTATATCTTCTATCACAGATCCGAAGGCAAATTCGTTGCTAAGAATGGATCCTTTCTAGAGAAGGAGTTTCTCTCGAAAGAAGTGAGTGGGAGGAAAGTAGAACTTGATGAGGTAACTGTACCTTCTCCCAAATTGGAAAGTAGTTCATCACTGAAATCAGTTCCAGTGATGCTTACACCAATTAGTGAGGAAGTTAATGATGATGATCATGAAGCTTCGGATCAAGTTACTACCGAACCTCGTAGGTCAACCAGAATGAGATCCACACCAGAGTGGAACGGTAATCCTGTTCTGGAGGTCATGTTACTTGACCATGACGAACCTACGAACTAAGAGGAAGCGATGATGAGCCCGGATTCCGCAAAATGGCTTGAGGCCATGAAATCTGAGATGGGATCCATGTATGAGAACAAAGTATGGACTTTGATTGACTTGCCCAATGATCGGCGAGCTATTGAGATTAAATGGATCTTCAAGAGGAAGACGGGCGCTGATAGTAGTGTTACTATCTACAAAGCTAGAATTGTCGCAAAAGGTTTTCGACAAGTTCAAGGTGTTGACTACGATGAGAGTTTCTCACTCGTATCTATGCTTAAGTCTGTCCGAATCATGTTAGCAATTGCCACATTTTATGAAATCTGGCAAATGGATAAACAAAACTGCATTCCTTAATGGATTTATTAAAAAAGAGTTGTATATGATGCAACCAGAAGGTTTTGTCAATCCTAAAGGTGCTAACAAAATATGCAAGCTCCAGTGATCCATCTATGGACTGGTGCAAGCATCTCAGAGTTGGAATATACGCTTTGATAAGTTGATCAAAGGATATAGTTTTATACAGACTTGTGGTGAAGCCTGTATTTACAAGAAAGTGAGTGGGAGCACTACAGCATTTCTGATAAGTATATGTGAATGACATATTGTTGATCGGAAATAATGTAGAATTATTCTGCAAAGCATAAAGGAGTGTTTGAAAGGAGTTTTTCAAAGAAAGACCTCGGTGAAGCTGCTTACATATTGAGCATCAAGATCTATAGAGATAGATCAAGATGCTTGATAAGTTTTTTCAATGAGTACATACCTTAACAAGATTTTGAAGTGGTTCAAAATGGAACAGTCAAAGAAAGAGTTTCTTGCCTGTGTTACAAGGTGTGACATTTGAGTAAGACTCAAAGCCCGACAACGGCAGAAGATAGAAAAAGAATGAAAGTCATTCCCTATGCCTCGGCCATAGGTTGTATAAAGTATGCCATGCTGTGTACCAGATCTATTGTATACCCTACACTGATTTTGGCAAGGGAGTACAATAGTGATCTAGGAGTAGATCACTGGACATCAGTCAAAATTATCCTTAGTGGAATAAGGATATGTTTCTCGATTATGGAGGTGACAAAAAGAGTTCGTCGTAAAGGGTTACGTCGATGCAAATTTTGACACTGATCCAGATGACTCTAAGTCTCAATCTAGATACATATTGAAAGTGGGAGCAATTAGCTAGAGTAGCTCCGTGCAGAGCATTGTAGACATAGAAATTTGCAAAATACTTACGGATCTGAATGTGACAGACCCGTTGACTAAAATTATCTCACAAGCAAAACATGATCACACCTTAGTACTCTTTGGGTGTTAATCACATAGCGATGTGAACTAGATTATTGACTCTAGTAAAACCTTTGGGTGTTGGTCACATGACGATGTGAACTATGGGTGTTAATCACATGGTGATGTGAACTATTGATGTTAAATCACATGGCCATGTGAACTAGATTATTGACTCTAGTGCAAGTGGGAGACTGAAGGAAATATGCCCTAGAGGCAATAATAAAGTTAATATTTATTTCCTTATATCATGATAAATGTTTATTATTCATGCTAGAATTGTATTAACCGGAAACATGATACATGTGTGAATACATAGACAAACAAAGTGTCACTAGTATGCCTCTACTTAACTAGCTCGTTAATCAAAGATGGTTATGTTTCCTAGCCATAGACATGAGTTGTCATTTGATTAACGGGATCATATCATTAGGAGAATGATGTGATTGACTTGACACATTCCGTTAGCTTAGCACACGATCGTTTAGTATTCTACTATTGCTTTCTTCATGACTTATACATGTTCCTATGACTATGAGATTATGCAACTCCCGTTTACCGGAGGAACACTTTGTGTGCTACCAAACATCACAACATAACTGGGTGATTATAAAGGTGCTCTACAGGTGCTTCCAAAGGTACTTGTTGGGTTGGCGTATTTCGAGATTAGGATTTGTCACTCCGATTGTCGGAGAGGTATCTCTGGGTCCACTCAGTAATGCACATCACTATAAGCCTTGCAAGCATTGTAACTAATGAGTTAGTTGCGGGATGATGTATTACAGAACGAGTAAAGAGACTTGCCGGTAACGAGATTGAACTAGGTATTGAGATACCGACGATCGAATCTCGGGCAAGTAACATACCGATGACAAAGGGAACAACGTATGTTGTTATGCGGTCTGCCCGATAAAGATATTCGTAGAATATGTGGGAGCCAATATGAGCATCCAGGTTCCGCTATTGGTTATTGACCGGAGACGTGTTTCGGTCATGTCTACATAGTTCTCGAACCCGTAGGGTCCGCACGCTTAAAGTTCGATGACGGTTATATTGTGAGTTTATGTGTTTTGATGTACCGAAGGTAGTTCGGAGTCCCGGATGAGATCGGGGACATGACGAGGAGTCTCGAAATGGCCGAGACGTAAAGATCGATATATTGGACGACTATATTCAGACTTCGGAAAGGTTCCGAGTGATTCGGGTATTTATCGGAGTACCGGAGAGTTACTGGAATTCGCCGGGGAGAAGTATTGGGCCTTATTGGGCCATACGGGAATAGAGGAGAGAGGCCAAAAGGAAGGAGGCGCGCACCCCCCCTCTGGTCCGAATTGGACAAGGGGTGCAGCCCCCTTTTCCTTCTCCCTCTCCCCCTCTTTCCTTCTCTCCTACTCCAACAAGGAAAGGAGGAGTCCTACTCCCGGTGGGAGTAGGACTCCCCCCCTTGGCGCGCCCTCCTCCTAGGCCGGCCGCCTCCCCCCTTGCTCCTTTATATACGGGGGCAGGGGGGCACCCCAAAGACACAACAATTGATCGTTTGATCTTTTAGCCGTGTGCGGTGCCCCCCTCCACCATAGTCCACCTCGATAATACTATAGCGGTGCTTAGGCGAAGCCCTGCGTCGGTAGAACATCATCATCGTCACCACGCCATCGTGCTGACGAAACTCTCCCTCAACACTCGGCTGGATCGGAGTTCGAGGGACGTCATCGGGCTGAACGTGTGCTGAACTCGGAGGTGCCGTGCGTTCGGTACTTGATCGGTCGGATCGTGAAGACGTACGACTACATCAACCGCGTTGTGCTAACGCTTCCGCTTTCGGTCTACAAGGGTACGTAGACAACACTCTCCCCTCTCATTGCTATGCATCACCATGATCTTGCGTGTGCGTAGGAAATTTTTGAAATTACTACATAAGCCAACATGGGCCATCTTAATGGAGGTAATACCCTACTTCCTGCTTGATTGATCCTGATGAATATAGAGATTACAAGAGAGAGTTGATCTACCCCGAAATCATATGTTGTGGTCTAAACCCTAGGGGTATGATGATTAATGTCATCATGATCTATCGACTAGCCTGGCCTTGGCTTATATAATGCACCAGAGGCCTAGGATAACAAGAGTCCTAGCCGAATACGTTGGTGGAGAGGAGTCCTTGTCTTGATCACCAAGTCTTGTGGAATACTCCTTGTATGCGGCATGGGCTGCCCGTAGTGGCCCATGAGTGAACCGCCATGGGGATCCTCGGCCCGACCCACCTGGTCGGGAGACGATGTGGTGAGTACTCCCTAGTCCAGGATACCGTCACCCGCCGTTCCTTGAGAGAAACGAGGAGCGAGAACACACAGACGGGCTCGCACAAGATATGTTCGAGCATGGTTGATCGATATCATCATTACATGTTTGATGTTTTTTAATACTACTATTGGGCTGCCGTTTTCTGCCCTTCTCCCGAATAAATGTGTACTTTATTAGAGATTAAAATAAAATAAGAGTATAGACGCTCCACCATGCGGTTCTAGTAGTAGTACTACTCGTACTACTAAACCTTGCGCTTGGCTCTTCGCCTCTTCGTGAAGTCGATGGTACTCCGCATGTTGGGTACTACAGTGTATGCCTCTAGCAATCTGACACCGAATGAACTGATGCATGTCCACGACCTGGGCGAGGATAGGTTGCATTAGTCAAAAGGCATAAGCGAGCTTCACCTTGTCCTGCAAGCTTCTCCTCGTTCTGCGAGTTGACGGGACACACCAAAAAGTACTGCTAGTCCATACTCCCTCCTTTCCGGTTAATATGGCATAATCTTTTTTGCGGGTAAATGAGAGAGCTTTATTCATATATAAGCATTCTTAGGACGATCAGCCAAGAGACTGGTCACTAGGAAGCGAGGTACCCCGCAAAAAAGAAGAAGGAAGCGAGGTGTTTCATCAAGCTAGCTCTCGGCCACATTCAAAGTGCAGCAAGCACGGTTTGCACAAAGATGCGCTGCAAGGTCTGCTGACCTGTTTTACATGCTGAATAACAAAAAAAGAGGAAATATTACCGAGCGCTCCTATTTGTAACAGGATATGAGCCAGAATTAAGCGAGAATTGTGGCGAGTGTTCCATGCAATCAACTTCCATTATCACATGCGAGAACCCTCGAAGAGAATCAAATGTGTTGAAGATTGCTTTATCACATTTTAAAATATAGTAAGAGTGCAGACGCTCCTCCATCCGGTTCCTAGTAGTAGTACATACCTCTATAGTAGTAGTACTAGTACTAGTAAACTTTTCGCTTGGCTGTTCGCCTCTTCGGGAAGTCGAACAGTAATAGTACTAGTATAGTGTATGCTTCTGGCAATCTGACACCGAATTAACTGTTGCACGTCCACCGCCTGAGCGAGGGAGAGCTTGCATTAGTCAAAAGTTTCTCCTAGTCCTGCGAGCCACCATGCGCAAGCTTCGCCCGTCCTGCAAGCGGACTATGCTTTGGTGCCTTAAGGCACCTGCCTTTGTGTCCATGACATGCGGGTCCAACAGGTGTCTGCCCACATGTCAGTGACACAAAGGCAGGTGCCTTTAAGGCACCAAAGCTACGTCCCCTGCAAGCTTATCCTCGTTCGGCAAGTTAATGGGACACAGCAAAGTAATGCTAGTCCATACTACCTCCTTTCCGGTTAATATGGCTTAATTTCAAACAAGATAAATAAACCGTCTGTCACTGTATATTTGTAAAAATACGGTCAGTGGACTTCATAATTCGCTCATTGCGCTTAATATATACATTTTTTGGTGTTTATACGGTCACTAGCTCACCCTGGCTGAGTATGTGTGTGCATGCACGTGTAGGTTGAGCACTTGAGCGTGACCGTGTGTGTTCCGTTGTGTGCTCGGACATGCATGCTTTGTCAAAACATTGCATGCAAGGTTTAATCATTCGTTGTTCACGCATGCATTACCGATATTAATACATTGGTAAAGACAATTTCTTGAGGAAAACGAGCCCATGAATTGAGTACAAAGGGGACCAATAAGCCAAGACGGAGGGAGTACCAGTAGTGAACCGGAAGGAGGGAGTAGGTACTAGTAGTACTACGTAACAACGTGCAGTAACAAAATTCCTCTATGCGCATCCTGTCTACGTGTCAAGCAAGAAAATAGAGATAAGTACAAGTGAGACTCAGGAACGGTCATACACGTAGGGAGAATACATGTAGGGGCCAATAAGGAGCAGTCAAATCACACAGTAAGTTAGTCGGAAGAAGCAACCATCATTTTACTCTTCAATGACACGTACGCAATATAAAATGGTTGATATGGAGAGAAAAAGAAAACCACTATATATACACTAGTAGGAGCCTAAGCAACAAGCCTGCTTGCTTGGGTTGCTCTCTTCACAAGCATAGAATGACGGTGGCCACACCGCTGGTCACATATCCGGCCTGATCCCGCCGCTGGGGGAAGGGAACAATGTTCTGCGTAGACGCGGTCGACATCGGCGAGGGAGAAAACCCACAGTCAGTGCGTCCCAATCGGGGGTCCCCGCGGTATGGGATGATGCCGCGTCCCAACCACCCTTCTAGCTACAGCCCGACGTCCCAGGTAGTACATCTTCCTTTTGGAGCCGGCTTCCTCCACTGCCGCAGCTCCCGACGTAGCTCCATCTCCATGTTGATATTTCTCTACTTCTACCGGCTTCTATTTGTGATGAGTTTATCTCTCATGAACTAGTGCCAGTACTATTATTCTAATCACACTTCTTCAATATCTTTTCCATCAGGGATGCTCAGCTCGATTTTAGTGGAACTGCACAAAAGCATCGTATGATCCGAGGTTGCCAGCCTTCTTTCCTTCGACAGGTTCTACCTAGCCAGGAAATTAAATCCTGTTTAGGGTTTAAGTCGTAGTGACCCCATCAGTAGTTTTTCTTTTGTACACGCTCTCACAACTTTTGTCTTTAGTTGTGAAGCAAATATTGGCTATGATCTGTGAATCATTGAGATGTATCAGCATGCGTGTTAGTTTTCCTTTGTATTTGATGGAATGTTGTAACGGGGCAACCTTGGAGTAGGAATGAAAATGGAGTGGAAAGTTTCCATTTTTCCGGAGAGAAAATGGAAATGGAGAGAAACCAACGTTTTGTTTTGTTGGATCGCGCCATCGAGCAAAACCAACGTTTAAATCACGTTTGTCGCGTTCGTGTCTCACTCTCCTCCACGGCTCCACCCCACACGGTCGCTCGACATGCCACTCACCGCAAACCGAATATACGATAACTTTCCCGCCTACTTGTCGATGGATCGCGCCATGGAGTACTAGCACTACTGGAAGAGATTGACGAATTGGGGGAGGACAGCTAGCTGTAGCACAAACTCCCAAAAACTTTTTACATGCATGTTGTGGCCGGCTATTGTGACCTTTGAACGCGGAGCAGTCGCGTGCACTGGGAAGCGGCGCGGGCGACACTCTCTCGGCCGGCGCACCGCTTCAATGCCGGTGCCAGTGATAGGTCGTGTCCGCTCTGGCCGGGCATGAATGCGGCACTGACCGTTTTGGGCGGGAAGTACACGCGGGTGATGAAGAGGGTTCGGGTTGGTCAGGAGCGGGCGTGGCAGCGGTCCGGACGCCCGCAAACAAGAGATGTTGTACGTTAATGTTGCTGCGTATATAATTAACAACGTAAATAATGTGCCAGTTGGACAAATATGATTGGAGCTGGAGATGGAGATGTTATTTTTGAACATGGATATGCATGTCTATGTCTATGTGTGTGTGCGCGATGACTCTTGCGACCTGGAAGCGGGGGCGTGTTTTTGATCGAGTTTACTTTCTTGGTACGTTAAAAAAAATTGTCTGCCAGTTTTCGTTTCTTTTTTTCGGGAACACGCGTATTCTATTTAAAATCACTGCTATGGAGTGATTTATTACTCCATTGTATATATAGCCTCTTGTTTGATAGGGTCTCTCGCTTCTCGCTTTCTCACCCTCTCCATATCAAAACAAGATGACAGTGTCCACTCTATCTCTCTCCTCACCAGTGGTCACAGATCTGGCCGAATCCCGTCCACTGCGGGAGGTGAGGAGGTGCAGCGTTGACGTTGTCGCCGTCGGCGATGGAGGAAGCCGATGCGCACCGTCCTCTCAGAGCCGGCGCTGCCGCAGACGAAGGCCCTCCGCGCCCTTGTTTGCTGCCGTCGTGTGGGTAGATCCCGCCCGCCCGCCTAAGCGACATCTTGCCCACCTGAGGTATAACTTCTTGTACTGGTCTAGCTCCCCAGGTTGCTGCATGTGGGTTTTCCTCTATGCGACTACTCCCTAGCTCCCCATGTATAGTAGCTAGGGTTCGTCGGCTGGTCCAACATCGCCTACTATTATAGAGGAAATGCCACTTGAAATGTTGTCCTGGTTTATGCCTCGGTGGAGGTATACATGTTGTTTCGACAAAAAGTACATGGTGGTTGTGCGGTCATTGTCCATATGCTCCTATTGCTACTGCTAATCTAATACTATCACTGGTTAGATGAAGAAATGCTTTTTTCTCGGGTATCCTGGTTTAGTTCCCATCAAGATAATCATGATGCTTCTGTTTCTTGGTGCACTTTTCATTAATTCTTATTGACAATTGAGATGTCACTGTTAATCCTGTACCACTGCCAAAACAAAGTAACAACACTATATCCCTTTTTTATATTTTTGCAAACAACGATGCATATCTCCATACCCGGGCATGTCTTCCTCAATTTTAGTGGAACTGCACAAAATTGGATGGCCATTGTTGTGCCGCCTCACTGTCCTCTGCCACGTGGTTCTTCCTTCGTCGAGCTTGATTACTGAGAAGAAACATACCACAGTGAGGATTTGTCGAACTTCATAGGTGCCTCACCCAAAATTGATGCCAAATGGATGATGCATCACCACGATGACCTATCGATGCTCATGGTTGCGCCTCATGGTTGCATCAGCTGGTGAAGTTGATCGATTTTCCACGAAAAACAAGCTGTCTTCCATCAGTGCTCTTTGCTTGTTACCCACAAAGATGATATCCTTCATCAATTCACCTTGGTTGCGTTGGAGACGCAGTCGTCTTTCACGTTGGTGCAATTTTATCACACAATTGGCTATGAACCAAATGTTTCCTCGAAGAAGGATCGACGTTGGTACTAAGAGCATAAGTTTTGTATTGATTTCTAAGCCTTCTCACAACTTTGTCTTCAGCTCCCCTGTAATTTTATTTGTCCAGCTATTAACTTTGATTTAAAAAATGGTGTGGACTAAAAACCCGGATGGACGTAGTAGCCCTCCATTTTTATTTACTCTGCATATTAGATTTGACTGAAGTCAAACTTTGTAAAGTTCTACCAAGTTTAGGCCGAACACAACAAACCATAATTATTGAGAGAGGGCAAACTGTACATACTCTCAAACCTTTCTGATAATTGAAATTAAAATTGTTTATTTGTACACACTCTCACACGTTTCTGATAATTTGGCGCATGTGTGGTTGTTCACTTAAGGGAGGGTAGTGTACCGCACGTGAAGGACAGGAAGTCCGACCAGGACGCGTGGATCGTTAGTTCATCAGAAGTAGTAGTTTTCTTCACTAGTACGTTAAATAAAGAGTTTCGTTTCGTACTTACACAATTTAAAAGAATTTTTATGGAGAGAATAAGAAAACCACTCCACTATATATTATTAGTATACACGAGTACTATATGGACGCAGCTTCATTGGCTTAGTGCACCTGCCTTTGGGTGTATGATAGGTGGGCCCAAAATGTGGCTGGCCCACCTGTCATACAACCAAAGGCAGGTGCAGTTAAGGCACCGGAGCTCAGTCCGTAATACAGTATATATGTAGTACACTATATAAGCTGGAGCCTCAGCGCTTGTTCGCTAGGGTTTCACACTCTCGCCGCACTACATATATATATATACACACGCTGGAGGCTCAACGTTCCTTTGCTAGGGTTTGCTATATTCACAGTCTCTCACCCTCTTCACCAGATCTAAACAAGACTGCTTTGGCCTCTGTCTCTCTCTCCCCCCTCACAGCTGGTGAAGGAGGCGTCCGAATCTCGTCGCACCAGGAAGGGGAGGAGGTGCAACATTCACTCTATCGCCTTCGGCGAGGAAGGCAATCCACTGCCGCCTGTGCTATTCTCTTTCACCCAGCGCCTGTGCGGTAGGGCCACCGACCCCTTCTTCCTCGCTGCCATACGTAGTGTGGGCAGATCCGGCCTCCCGCCGCACACCTTGCCACATCCCGACGACCCTAAGGTATAAGTTTCATTGAAACTGTCATTGCTCTAGCTGCATGCAGATCTTTTTTGATTCTGTAGTCGAATCTAGGTCTTGGTTCAAAGAGGAAAGAAGGGTGCGGTGGGGTGGAGCATGAATCTAGGACGCCGTTCAATGGGGAAAGGAGGGAGGGAAAGTAGTATAGACTGGCTATCCAGTCGCTTTGTTGGTCAAAAGGGAAAAAGGGGGTAACCCAGTACACACATCTGTAAGGAACCTACCTCTTTGTTGAAAAAGGAAAGAAACTGGGGGCTCGGGTAGTTTGTGCAGGACTAGATTTGCTGCCCTCACATAGGAAAAAGGTTCAAATAGAACAAATATGGGACCAACGCAGATATGTTGCTTGGCAACATACTCTGCATCACCCATTTATACGTGTGGACGCACATGGTGCTGGCATGTCCCATACAACTATTTTGGTGTTGTTAATCTACGAATGCCGCTGGTAAATTGAAGCAATGTCATTGTTAAAAGTAAATTACATTTTTAATGAATGTTATTTTAAGAGAATTTCTCCGTTAATATGAATCAATGCAACCATTTTAGAAATGCTACTGTCCTATACTTTGTTTTCCATCAAGATAAGGTAGATGCTTCTTTTTGTGGCCGCATGTTTCACCCTCCTTCATTAGCCAGTAATTGATTCCTTTTTTGCCTCTGTTAAAACAGGGATATCTATTCAACTTGTTGCTATTGCGTCATTTTGCTTGGCTACGCGACACTTATGTTTTAAGAGTGTTTTGTGCAGTTCAACATGAATGTCACACCGGCGACTTTGCTTAATTTTGGTTGAACTACACAAAAGGAGATCGGATTCCCATATATGTGTTGAGAGATTTTGTTCAAATCCCCCTCGCGAGTTGTTTCAAATCTTGGTCGACTTTCATCCACATGATGGTGCAGTGTGCTTTGAGATGTTGTGCTACTTTTACTGGTACTATTTTGGATAAATGTTGAATTGAAGCTATTGAACTGTTGTCTTTTACCATTAAGTGAGCAAAAATTGTTCCAACCCACACATGATGCTTGTTTCTTTGTTACAACAAACTCTGCATCACCCCCTTTATAAGTAGATGGAAGCACATTGTGTTGTTGCGCCCACTCTCCCTTGGATCTGTCTATGCTTTTTCTTAATCTATTGCCGCTAGTAAAATTAAGCAATGCCACTCTTAGAATTAACTACTGAACTGTTTTAAGAGAATTTCTTTGTTAATATGAATCAATACAACCGTTTTAGAAATGCTACTGCCCTATACTTTGTTTTCCATCAAGATAAGGTAGACGCTTCTTTTTGTGGCCGCATGTTTCATCCTCCTTTATTGGCCAGTAATTGTTTCCTTTGTTGCCTCTGTTAAAATAGGGATATCTATTCAACTTGTTGCTATAGCGAACATAAATGTCACACCGGCAACTTTGCTTGATTTCAGTGCAACTGCACAAAACGAGATTGGATTTCCTATTCGTGTTGGTAGATTCGTATTTTATCTTGGTTGTCTCATGAAAGGTCAGTACATGCCTTCATCCACATGATTGTGCAGTGTGCTTTGAGATGCTGTGCTACTTGTATTGGTACTGTTTTAAATAAATGTTGAATTTAAGCTATTGTATTGCTGTCTTTTCCCATTAAGTAGTGAACAAAAATGGGACCAACCCAGACATAATGCGTGTTGCTTTGTTACAACAAACTCTGCATCACCCCCTTTATAAGTAGATGGAAGCACATGTTGTTGTTGCGCCCACTCTCCCCTGGAACTGTTTATGCTTTTTGTTAATCTAATGCCGCTGGTAAAATTAAGCAATGCCACTCTCATAATTAACTACTGAATCTTAGTTCAAAACTGCAACACTTGTTAGGGATTGGCGGGATTACCATTTTTGTGGCCGCATGTTTCATCCTCCTTTATTGGCCAGTAACTGATACATTTTTTCCTCTGTTAAAACAGGGATATCTATTCAACTTGTTACTATTGCGACATTTTGCTTTGCGACGCGAAACACTTATGTTTTAAGAGTGTTTTGTGCAGTTCAACTTGAATGTCACACCGGCGACTTCGCTTAATTTTGGTGGAACTGCACAAAAGGATATCGAATTTTCATATATGTGTTGGGATATGTTTCCAGTCCTCCTCGCGAGTTGTTTCAAATCTTGGTCAAGAAAGGTCAGTACCGACTTTCATCCACATGATGCTGCAATGTGCTTTGAGATGTTGTGCTACTTGTATTGGTACTATTTTGGATAAATGTTGAATTGAAGCTATTGAACTACTGTCTTTTACCATTAAGTGAGCAAAAATTGTTCCAACCTAGACATGATGCTTGTTTCTTTGTTACAACAAAACTCTACATCACCCCCTTTACAAGTAGATGGAAGCACATGATGTTGTTGCGCCCACTCTCCCCGGAACTGTTTATGCTTTTTGTTAATCTAATGTCGCTGGTAAAATTATGCAATGCCACTCTAAGAATTAACTACTGAATCTTAGTTCAAAACTGCAACACTTGTTAGGGATTGGCGGGATTACCATTTTTGTGGCTGCATGTTTCATCCTCCTTTATTGGCCAGTAATTGATTCCTTTTTGCCTCTGTTAAAACAGGTACATATATCTAATCAACTTGTTGCTATTGCGACATTTTGGTTCGCTTAATTTTGGTGGAACTGCACAAAAGGAGATCAGATTTCCATATATGTGTTGAGATCTCTTTGAGGTCTTCCTCACGAGTTGTTTCAAATCTTGGTCTTGAAAGGTCAGTACCGACTTTCAGTACCGACTTTCCTGAGAATTAACTACTGAATCTTAGTTCAAAACTGCAACACTTGTTAGGGATCGGCGGGAGTACCATTTCTGTTAGGGATCGGCCAGAGTAAATGTTTAAGAAATGTATTTTTTAGATAATGTCTCTATTATTATATATCAGTTACAGTGTTTTACAAATTGTACTGTCCTGCTTTGTAGTTCTTTCTACATGTTTAACCAAGGTATTGTTAAGATAATGTCTCTGTTAAAATGAATCAGTCGCATTGTTTTAGGAATGGTACATTTCTGCTTTATCATTCTTTATAGATGTTGAAACAAGGCATTGTTAAGATAATGTCTCAGTTAATATGAATGAATCACACTGATTGAGAATTGCTACTCTCCTGCTTTGTTTCCCATTAAGATAAGGTAGATCAGTATATGTTTTTCTTCTGGGAGTACAAGTCATCAACCGTTATTTCTCAGTAATTGTTTCCCTTATACCTATTGTTGCTTACAAGGATATCAGAATTAAAGCTCGGTTTTATTCTGACTTTGATTTTAGTTGAACTGCACAAAAGGAACCAATATGTCTAAGGAAACTGCTGCATTAGTGGGTCCAGTTGGTCTTACCACTTTGTAGAAAGAAGCAGTCACTGTTTGCGCTACATTACAAAAGGAATGATCAAGAAGCTTTACAGAGTATTAGTAGACGCTGGTGACATGACTAGTCTGCAGAGAGCATCGGAAACTCTACAACACGTGGAGTGCACTGGGCAAAAAGTGCCCAAACAAGTACAAGAAGCCAGGACAGGACTCCAAGTCTGTCAATGTCATTCTAAGCAACAATGATGGGGCATCTCGGTATGGTAATCTGTTTACCGTACTTTCAGTTTGTTAGTCCACCGGTTGGTGGGTTGACACTGGGGCCAATATTCATGTGTGTGCTGATGTGTCTTTGTTTTCTTGCAACATATAAATACGAAATCCACAAGGATGCTCAGCTTGATTTTAGTGGAACTACACAAAATGTTCAGATGGTTCGTGTCCTCCATAATACTTCATCATGCACAATACATCAAATGGTTCTCTAATCATTCGTTGTCAACTTGAGCCACCGGACTATCAGGTGACAAACTGATGACAAACCCTGCCTGTTCCACAATCATAAGCATTACATATTTTGAATGGGAAAAGCTTGTGAAAGTTTAATCATTGATGTTAGCAAGAAGACATGCATTCAATATTTTTGAGTGGGACGCCCTTTGCTGTGAGCAACGTCGATCGTTTTTTCCTATTCTTGTCTTCAGTTCAGAAATATTTACTCTGCTGAGATGCATAGTCACATGAATGTTGACTTATGTAAGGTATTTTAAGAGTTTGTTCTGAATGTTGTCTATGTAATGCCAGGCCTTGTGAGTTTGATTGCAAAGTTGAGCTTGGAATGTTGTGGCATGCGGCATCACGAGTTGTTCACCGTGCCTCCTGAGAATAATGCTTCATATTGTTTTGCATGTTGAGCTAATGCGTGTGATTTGCATGTCATGAAGATCATCCTCTTCTGTTGTTTCTGTGCTTAAGAAGTTCATCGTCTTATGTTCCATTCATAGCCTATACGACAACTCAGGTAGGTTAGAGGTGAAACCATATGAGCTTCCGACCAACTCATCATCTAAGGCCGTGATTGGATCGTCATTTTCCAACCAATACCGCTTGTAAAACTGACGCTTGTAAATAAAAGCAGATGGTCTCAGGTTGGTCAATTTCGACTAGTAAAAAATACACTAGTCTCTCAAATTACACGCATAACACGCAGGTTTTTGTTACAGACCTCGGTCCCTCAGTTTCATTTCGCCTGTATTTTACGCGTTGTTTCGGATGACGAGTAAATTACACTTGTATCTTAATACAGGTGTGAAATAAACCAGAGCTCCCAAGCGCGGCCTTACTGTTTCATGCCGTCTCGGTCTCTCAAAGGTGCTTATAGCTGTCTGATGATCCTGGCTTCCTGAATGAGCAGCGGGCACTGTATTAGACCATCCGTAGGGCCCGCGAGGCCCTCTTCGTCGTCCTTCGAGTTGTTGCACTCGCCGTGGCGCCGAGCATTGTCAACATGGTCAAGGAACATGAGGATTCAGGAGATGACTTTATTTTGACTGGATGATAGTAGGGACCCACTAGGGCCATAGCCGTACGTACGCAAGTGCCTCCTTATTATGTACAACTATAATTTTTTTGCTTCCTCCTGGTTTATTGACATCACGGTCCCACACCATTGTCAACCTATGTAGTCAATAAACGAGAGAATTGCACAAGGAGCGGCCGACAGCTGGGACCAAGCAGCTCGAGCAGTATTTGTGTTTTTGAGGTGTGAGCACTGCAGAGTTTTTCTTGAGTGATGTTTTTGTTGTTGTTCAGAGGAGAGCAGGGTATTAACTAGGCGGGCTGTGGCCCGTCTAGCCCAGGCTAGATATCCAGCCCAGATATTAATTTTTTCAAGCTGAAAATGGCTAGCCCAGCTATACTTTTTTTTTGAGGAATACCCAGGCAAGGTCAACTTGTTATTCTCCGCCCCGCTGGGCTGCAAATCTTTCCTAGGAGGGATGCATTAGGCTTAACAAGAAAATGGGCTTTAAGAAATAACAAATGGGATGTAATTATAAAAACTGGGCAGTAACTATAGAAAATGAAACCAACACATAATTAGTTTATAAAATATTATTTTTGGATTTTGAAAATTTTAGTTTCATTAATTGTTGTGCGCGCAATGTTTCGTTGGATTTTTACGTAATACAAATTTATATTGAAATTGTATTTAATCTGACTAGAAATTTCGGGATAAAAATATTTCGGATCCCATCAAAATGTGGGAAATTTTATTGAATCCTGTTTTGAACGGTTGGTTGAAATTATTAATCGTTGTCCTAGCTAGAAAATGGGTTGTACTTTTAACAAACTGTAAATGGGCTGTAGTAAATTCAATTAGAATTCAAAAATGGGCTGTACATTCTTACAAATCGCAAATGGGCTATAAGTTCTCTGCCACACACTTGTGGGCCTACTAAGTTGATGCATCCCCTAAAAAAAAGTAAGTTGACGCGTATGCAAGGCTTTGTCAACTTATAGTCAACACACAGTTCTAGCAGCAGTGGCCGTTGGATGTCCATCCAACGGATGTCGTGCTTCTTCTTCAATCTTGAATATTCTAGCTTCAGCCGCCCAAAAAATGATTCCTCCCCCTGACATGTGGGGCGCACCGTTTCGGAGGCTGACCTGTGGGCCTACTAAGTTGACGCGTACCAAGGGCTTTGTCAACTTAGTCAATATAAACGATTCTAGGTGCAGTGACCGTACGATGTCCATCCAACGGCCGTCGTGCTTCTTCAACCTCTAGTCTTCTTACTCCAGCCCCCGAAAGCAGCGCCGGTCGTGTCGCCTGCTCCTGCCTCCCGTGGCCGGCTGTGCTGCCGCGAAGGCCTCACCGCCGCCTACTACTCCTACCGCTGGCCAGACCATCCCTCTGCTCTTCCTGCTCCAGCCGCTCAAACAAGCGCCGGTGGGACTTCCTGCTCCCTCCTCCCGCGGCCGGTTGTGCTGCCGCGCAGGCCTCACCGCCCCATCGTACTCCCATCGCTGGCCTAGCCATCCCTCTACTCACCCACACCTGCTGTTATTCTCCAGCGACGACAGACGAACCAGTAAACCCTCGTACTCCCCTCCGCGTGGGAAACAACTGCCGAGTCTTCCCTGGCTCTGTGTCGTTCCCTTCCACTACAAAAAAAGGACACATCCGTGACATTTTGGGCCGAACGAAAAAAAATTACGTCATACTTATGACACTTCTATGACGATAATTGTGACAAAACCCGGTATCATCATAGATGTGGTGGGCTCCTACTTCTATGACAAAAAATCATGACAGAAAATGGGCTTTTCGTCCTGGGCGGGCCGGAGATGCAGCTACATGACATTCTTTGGGCCGTCCATGATGAAAAAAACCATGGTAGAAGCGAGGGCGAGGAAAATATCGGGGTGTTCCCGGTTACGGTGGGTGGTCGGGGCCGAGCGATGCACGGAGGTTTGCGCATTTCTCTCATACATGCACACGCGGGGGTGCGAGGCATTGGGCTCTAACTGAACCCGAGCGATTGCACTGCAGGCTACGCGTTACTGAACCCGAGTGATCGATCGATGGCTGTTAACTGAACCCGATCGAGCGATTCCTTCGCTACTGCTGCTAACTGAAGCTGATCGATGCTGCCTCTGGATGAACAGTGAGCGTTGCTGGGGGGGGTTTGGATGAACAGTTCCCGGTGGGGGTGGATGAACAGGACCCCGTGGTGTTGCCTCTAGACGAACAGGACCCCGATCGATCGAGCCGGTTGGGGCTGGATGAACAGGATCCCGTGGAGGGCTGGATGAACAGGACCACCCCGTGGAGTGCTGGATGAAAAGTAGACGGTGGAGGGCTGGATGAACAGTAGCCCATGGAGGGGTGGTTGAACAGGAGCCCGTGGAGAGGGCTGGTTGAACAGTAGCCGGTGGAGTAGCGCGCGGTGGAGGCTGGATGAACAGGAGTCCGTGGATGAACTGTCGCAGGTGGAGGCTGGAGGAGGTCGACGGTGGATGAACAGTAGCCCGTGGAGGATGGAGGGGTTCGACAGTGGAGATGAACAGTATCCCGTGGAGTCCCGTTTTGCGGTACGCCACACCCCTCCCGATAAACAGGACCCCCGTTTCGACCGTAGCGCTCCAACACAAGTCCGTTTCCTCTGTTTTGCGGTACGCCACACCCCTCCCGATCAACAGGACCCCATTTCGACCGTAGGAGGTCCGTTTCCTCCGTTTTGCGGTACGCCAGACCCCTCCCGACGAACAGGATCCCGTTTCGACCGTGGCCGGTCGAACACAAGGCCGTTTCCTCCGTTCTGCGGTATGCCAGGCCTTGTTTCCATCGGCTGTTCCGTCCAAGCCCTCCCAACGAACACGACGACGCATTCCGTTCCGACCCAGCCGGTTGGCTCCGCATGAACACGACGACGACGCGGTTTCTCCGCTCTGACCCAGCCATGTACATGAGCCCTGGCCGTACGTATGTGCGAGTAGGCGTTTGAGACCCAGCCTGTATGTACGTACGTGGCCGTATTTTCTTTCTTGCACACTGCCGTTGTACGTACGTGTACATGCTACATGCGCGCCTCTATTACGACACGTGCGCGCCTCTACATCGACCAGTATGTACGTACACGTTCGCGACCAGAATGACAACGCTACGTACGCTTCGACCAGGTGGGTCCCGACTGTCAGGCACTTCCTTCCGTGCGAAGATGTAGCTAGTGGGTCCCAGCAGTCAGGGGGGCAAATCGTTTTTTTTTGCCCGGACACACTTCCTTGCGTGCGAAGATGTAGCTGGTGGGTCCCAGCAGTCAGGGGGGCGAATCATTTTTTTTGAACGTAATATGGGCGCACTTCCTTGCGTGCGAAGATGTAGCTGGTGGGTCCCAGCAGTCGGGGGAAGAAAACATTATTTTTCAGGGTAAAAAGGATGCAGTTGCATGCATGCGTCCATGGGCGTGGTGCGTCCCCACTATCAGCCTCTCACGTACAGTCATCTTCTGATGACTCTTGATTGTTGACCACGTTGACCACACCTGCCGACCGCACCAAGGCCGGTGGATGACGGCGAGGCCCCAGACTGGAACGACCCGGAGATGGGGAAGACGCGGCAGTGGAGTCGCAGATGGAGAGGAGTGGGAAACTTGACTGGTTCGGGTGCGCGGCAGCACTTCCGCGGTTCCGCCCACGGGAGACACGAGCAAGAACAGAGGTTGAAGAAGGAGCACGGCTGTTGGATTAACATCCAACGGTCCAGCTGCTAGAATCATTTGTTGATTAAGTTGATAAATCCCTGCTTACACGTCCGCTTAGTAGGCCCACAAGTCAGCCACCAAATCTGACGGGTCCCAGCTGTCAATGGGAGGAATATTTTTTCGCATAACAAGGAGGCACTTCCTTCCATGCGAAGATACAGCCGGTGGGTCCCAACTGTCAGGGGGAGGAAATAGCTTAATAAGGAGGAACTTGCCTTGCGTGCGACCATGGACCTCGTGGGTCCCAGCCGTCAGGATCTCCACGTACAGTCCTCTTCCGATGACTCTCGTATGTTGACCACGCCATGCCGAGCGCACCGAGGTGGTGGAAGACGGCGAGGCCCCAGACTGGAACGACCCGGAGATGGGGAAGACGCGGCAGTGGAGTCGCAGATGGAGAGAAGTGGGAAACTTGACTGGTTCGGGTGCGGGGTGGGCCTACACTCGGCAGAGAATAACAGGAGGTGCGGAGTGGAGGGATGGCCTAGCCGTCGGCGGGGTAGCGTTTTGCTGAGGAGCGCAAAACAACGTCGCTGGACGCCGGAGGCTGGAGCAGGCGGTCCCGGCAGCGCTGGGGGAAGAAGATGAGAAATTGAAGAAGAATGCCAGCCGTTGGATGTAAATCCAACGCCTTCTTAGGCTTCGACCTACTGGCCCACATGTCAGCCAGTCCATTTGTTTTTTTAGTCCATTTGGTGGGTTGGGTGAAACAATGATGTAGCATCTATGCAGCCCATTTATATATATGGTAGAATTTAAAGCCCATTTGCATTTTTCTCGAAATCCGCGGACTTGCTGGGCTGGGTGAAAATATCATGTTGGGCTAGACGGAGAAATGTTATAAAAACATAAACACATGATTGCACGTCTATTACTGCATTGGTCAGTAAAATCTTTGCAAGCTTATGTACGCAATCACTAGGAGTTAACTTGCCAAGTTATATATAAATAATAATAATTATTATTTTGTAAGAACTTTCAACTTACGAAATAAAATATCATTTTAATTTGATGAGTTAATAGTATGTGGGGTATTATTATTTTTTAGGCTAGATGTGGGACAGTTGAGTTGATTCTAGGGAAAAGTACTGGGAGAAAACTTAGTTTACATCGAAAAAGAAAGTGGGAGAAAATTCAGATATAGGATTAATGAAAACGAAAAATAAAGGAAGTGGGAAGGTCTATAAAATGGTTGGACGAACGACAGGCTTAACGGAAACTTATGTTGTTTCTATAATATATATATGTAATAAAATAAGATATAAATATAGGTTCAGTTTTGCATTCTTATAGAAAACATAGGTTCAGTTTTGCATTCTTATAGAAAAATAGAACTGAAATGTGCGTCGTCTTGAAAAAACAAACATAACTTTGGCTGCTGATGTTATAGACAAGCTAGGTTGGGAGGCCCAGAGGCTGCTTGATACCTGCTGGATCCAAAAAATGTTGAAACATGGCGTGGGCTGCCCATGTTAAACAACAAAACCTAGGCCATGCATCTGGTGGGCCCGAGACTGTCAGCCTCTCGACGAACAGTTGTCTCTCGATTCCTCTTGTTTTGCTGACTATGTTGGGAACGACAGACGGCGGCGCCGCGGCTAGAGCACCAAGGCGGAGGACGACATCGAGACCTCGGACCGAACGAACCGGAGCGGGGGAAGACGCAGGCGAAGGGGAGTACGAGGGTTGACTTGTTCGGGTGCAGGGTGAGCCGATGGAGCTGCCACTGCCGGACAATGTGTGGTAGTAGAGGGATGGCCTGGCCAATGCCATAGGCTATGATGGCTAGCCGATGTATAGGAAGAGGACGAAAGATTGAACAAAATAAAGAAATACAAATGGATAGATGGTTGGTCCCATATGTCTGTGTACGAGACCTGCTGGGTCCACCTGAGGAGGGGAATATGTTGGGAGGAAGGAGATTCAAAGCACGGCAGCCGAGTGAACTAGTTTTTTTTAACGGACAAGTGAACTAGTTACATACATAAGCAAATAGCCACTAAAAAAAGCAAACAGGTTAATGGGTTCTTAAAAGAAATATTTCGGACAAAACAGATAATTACGACACATAGGCTAATGCATGAAACACTCAGATGATAAAGGTGCTTATAAACAGATAAAGTACAACATCTAGACCTTCCTGGCACGCTTGATCATGACGCTGCGGCTGTCCATGTACTCATAGGTTATGGGAAGCAGGCACGCCCTCATGTCCAAGATCTGCCTGTACATGTCGTAGCATGCGTATGCGTCCTTGGCCGCGTAGGTTATGTAGGCTAGATTCAGAGGTACCTCCCACGCGTTCAGGTCCTTGGTATCGTTGTCTTCTTTCATGTTGGCGTATCAGGGGTCGATGATGGTTTCGGCGAGGTCAACCACGGAGTCCTTCTCCTGCCCGTTGCTGATGATCTTGTATTGCTTCTGGATGTTGATAAGCTTGTTGCACCAGATGGCCGAATCGTCGCGTTCTTCCTTCTCTCCACCGCAGGGAAGGTGCAGTCGGCGCTCCCGATGAAACGGGCGAATGCTCCAGAACCTCTGATGGCCCTACAGAAGTGGTAGATGAGAACCTCGTCCCGCACACATACCTGGGCGACGGCGATCCGCTGGTCCCTGTCAGGAGACGAATGGATGGGCACAAGGTCTAGTCCTGCAACCTTGTGCTTTCTTGTCCTATAGGTACTGCTTGAACTCGGCGAGGCAGAGCTTCACTGAGTTCGGATCGTTGGTGAACATCACATTCAACTTGGTGCAGCCATAGGACTGAACGGCGAACTCAAAGGGGAACTCCTTGCTGAAGTCCATATCCAGCAGGCTCACCCCTCGGATCGCCATTGGAGTCTCTTCAAGTGAACGAGTGGGTAGGCGGCGGCAGCAGTTCGTTTTTCAGCTCTTGGGGAACTGGATTCGACAGTAAACTGAGTGTGTACAGGCGACAACAATTAGTACCCCTCCCTCGTCTGTTGCACGCCCGGCAGAAGATGCACCGTCGGCGCATTCAAATGCCTCCATTAAGAAACCTACTCCGGCCACACGTCGGTTCACGAGCGGGTCTGTATTGGTACTGTAATAACATGAGTTAGTGGTCACTTTACTTAAATTTAATTAGCTTTAATAGAAATTTATACTTAAAACAAGCAATGAAATTGCTCGTTCTATCAGTGCCACAGGATCAACATGCACAACAATTAGAATTATTATTCTCAGGACACACACGATCAGCACATTTGTCGCACTTTCACACAGATAATACTACCAAGTTTGAACTGTTTGTTATGGTTGTTGTCCTCTGCATCATCATGACGTGTTTCCCAGCTTGCAAGATTCAGAACCAAGAAATAAGATCCAAATAATAAGTACAACAAAGATGCCTACACATCTCATTGATTCCTAGCTTGCAAGATTCAGAACCAACAAATAAGATCCAAATAATAAGTACAACAAAGATGCCTACACATCTCATTGATTCCCAGCTTGCAAGATTCAGAACCAACAAATAAGATTCAAATAATAAGTACAACAAAGATGCCTACACATCTCATTGATTCCCAGCTTGCAAGATTCAGAACCAACAAATAAGATTCAAATAATAAGTGCAACAAAGATGCCTAGACATCTCATTGATTCCCAGCTTGTAAGATTCAGAACCAACCCATTAGAGCCTTTTGATAAAGTGAATATCGGGATTAAATCCATCTTGGCTAGCCATGTCATACAATCAAAGAACTTGGCAAATGCTCTTGACCGTCACAACATCTGTAGTTGAGTATTCATGTTTGCACAGCACAAATAAGAAGAGCATGCTTACTATAATAATGGCATTCCTTGAACTCAACCTGCAGCTCCACTCGGATGAGGCCAGCCTGGAGTTCCATGATTCAATTCATCCGCCTTTTTCTGCAGTTCACCTGAAATGAAGCAAAGATTGCATCATTCAGCTAGCAAGAAGTACTTGCTCAAGTGAGCTGGCAGGTTCTTCTTTAGTAGTTGCACTAAAATTGAGGAACATTAAGGTTGGCTGTCCGGCTCATGTAAGGTGCAACTATAATTTGCTTATCCTTTTGTGCAGTTCCACTAAAATAAAGTGCCATTGTGGTGACAGTGACGGCTCATCTTGCAAAGGCTAATAAAATGTTACACGAGATTACCAGCAGAATTTGACGGATATTTTGGAAACTCCAATCACCATTTTGTGCAGTTTCACCAAAATTGAGAGATGTTGCCCAAGTGACATTTTAGTTGAACTGCACAAGACACTCATTCCAAAAAAAATGTTTTGTGCAGTTCACCAAAAGGTCACAATAGCAACAAGGTGAAATGGATATCCCTATCCGCACAAAAAGATAGAAAGTAAACAGTTGCTGGTCAATAAGAATATAGGAAACATAGACGAAATGAAAAGAAGCATCTTAATTATGTTCATGGCAATCACGCAAGGACAGTAGAAATTTTAAAACGTCAGCAATGCTTCATGTTACCAGAAGCATTACGATGAACAATGAGATTCCTCAAATATGGGATTACTTTAATGGTGGCATTGCTTGTTTACCAGATACAGTAAATCAACAGCAGCTAAAGAGTTGGTTTAAGGGCATGGGACCGTGGGGACACTAGGACACTCAGCAGCGTAAAGGAGCAACTTACTTATCATACTGGGGAAAACAACAGGAGTACCATTTGTAACACAGTTTAATTGCATCTTATCACTGGAGGCATTAGATTAACAATAACACTGGTTAGACATGCCCCTAAGGTAACAGTGTGATCGCTTCATTTTACATGCGCCCTTACATTAACAACAACAAAAGGTTGGTATAAGGACATGCGACAGTGGACGCATCAGCACAATGTACCTGCAAGGAGGCATAAAGTGGTGATGCCGAGTTTGTTCATGCTATGTGAGGGCAGCAAATCTAATCCTGGAGACCTTTTACTATGTGAGGACAACAAACCTAATCCTGGAGACCTTTTACTATGTGAGGGCAGCAAATCTAATCCTGGAGACCTTTTACTATGTGAGGGCAGCAAATCTAATCCTGGAGACCTTTTACTATGTGAGGGCAGCAAATCTAATCCTGAGACCTTTTACTATGTGAGGGCAGCAATTCTAATCCTGGAGACCTTTTACTATGTGAGGGCAACAAATCTAATCCTGGACATACTCTGTTGACTTGTCCTCCAGCCACCACTTTCTATCCTTTTTTCAACCAATAATAGGTCTGTTACTTATCCAGTTTGTACTGCATTTTCCCATTATTTCCCTTTTCAATCAAGAGACCGGTTGGGTATCCGGTCTCTACTACTTTCACCATATTATTTCCTCTTTGAATCAAATCCTATATTCATGCTACAACTTTCCCCCCTTTCTTCGTTGTTTGAACAAAGTCCTAGATTCGAATGCATGAAGTAGCTTTACCTCTAATAATACTAAAAATTTAGGTGGCTTTGGAAGAGCTGATGGGAGTAGAAAAAGATGCACATGCAGACACATGGGGAGCTGGGGCAGTAGAGAAAGGCCGCTTTTGAAGAACTTATACCTGAGGGTCGTCGGGATGTCAGCGGCGGCAGGTCGGATTTGCGGACAATACGGCAGGGAGGAAGAAGGGTCGGAGGACCTCCCGAGCCGGCGCTGTGTCGGAGAGAACGGCACGGGCAGAGGATCGGGCCCCTCCGGAAGCTGTGGGTTTCCGCCCTCGCCGGTGATGACCGTGTGAACGATGCACCTAGTCATCTACACACACCAGCCAACGGGATCCGGTCGGATCTGTGACCAGCGGTGAGCAGAGAGAAAATGTAGCTACCGCTGTCTTGTTTATATCTGGAGAGGATGAGAGAATGAAGAGAACAACCCTAGTAAAGCAAGCGCTCAGGCCCCTGCGTACATATATAGTGGAGTGATTATCTTTTTCTCTCCACAACAAGCGTTTCAATTTGTGTACGTGGCATTAAAGAAAAGAAACTCTCTATTTAAGGTGACTAACTGTACGACTCCTACTTACTACTACTAGTAGTAGTATTGTTCACTTGTGCTCCCCGGCCCTCCATTCATTGAACAACCCACGGGTGAATAAACATACAGTACTAGTATTTATATAGAACGAACAAGCTCGAACTACGGTTAAAAGTTGAGGCGGGGCTTTTCCCGGGCAGTATGCGCGACAGTTTTCGCGTGGGCGGTTTGACAGAGATGCAAGGAGGGTGAGGGAGTAGCGGATTCAACTTACTTACTGCTGGAAAGGTCGGGCTGTGTGATTTGACGGCACGTTACTATTTGGATCCATGTGTTAGAGTTAGTTTGGGTTAGTTGGAACTCAACTAACCCAAAATATCCAAACAGGAGGGTTAGTTTGGGTTAGATGCATCTAACCCATTCAAAAAATCTAACCCACCCAAGAGGTGCTTATTTGGGTTAGTTCTTCTTGGGATACTAAAAAACACAATTTTCTCTCGCTCTCCCCACAGCAGATCCCTCCCCACTTCCTCGAAGCTTCTCGTCCTCTCCCTCCCTCCCTCTCGCACCGCCCATGAAGGCACCTCGCCATATTCGCGCTCCATCTAACCCTGTCATCCAAACACCTCTTTCTCTAGAGTTACTTCAGGGTTAGTTCAGGATTAGAATCTAACTCTAACCTTTAACTGAGTTAGAGTATCCAAACAGGGCCAGGCGGTACGACCGGGGTGATGCCCCCCTTCCGTTCCGCACTCTAATCTGGTGCATGACACGTATTACGTCGACCCGGATGCTGCTGACTGTCCCACATGTCGGCGAAGTAGTACGTAGTAGTAAGAAGGAGCAAAGAATCATGCGGTATAAGTCTTTCTAGAGATTCCAACAAGTGACTAGACTACACCGCATGCAGTACTCCCTCCCTTCCAGTTTATAGGGCTCAAATCTCAAATCTCATCAACCAAGGCATTTTGCGATTGGAGGAATGTATCTCATACTTTACAAAACTACCCTAATTAAACTCATGCATTAATTACATAGTTCTCTCATTTTCCTCTCCGCCTTGGTCGCGGTGCACAATATTGAGCACTCCTATATGACTAGCCGCTCCATCTACATGCGGGACATCAAAGCATCCGGGCCCGCGTGCCATCCACCAAATCACAGCGAGGTGCTACAGTCGAAACTCACCGGTCACCCCGGTGTGGCCGTCATGACCCGTCATATCACAAAACCCACACCTTTACCAGAAGTGGTAAAGTGTCCTCGAACTTGGACTGGATGAAGCAACCGTCATTTCACTGGAACGCTCGTTGAAGCCCTTTCTACCCTTTCTTGAAGAAAACCTCACTCCAGGCTACTCACTTCTGCCATTTTTCTTCTGTACCGACGAAGGAAAGGTGGGCGAATCAGTGATGCTGCTATATTTTCATTCCAAGAATCTTGTTTTTGCGAAGCACCGACTGATTCTCACAGCCTATTCTTTTCCCGTTTTCATTGCGATTGTGGTTTCCTTTCGATTGCTTTTTGTTTGTCAGTTCATTGATGGATCCTGGAGCACTAGGCAAAGAGTTGCCGGCGGACAACCCACTAGAGACAGCGATCTCCAGGAAGTGAGCACTGACCAACGAGTTGACCATGTTGGCAGGCCAACCCATGGAGACGAAGAACTCCAAGAAACAAGCACTGGCCAAAGAGTTGACGACGTTGGCAGACGAACTCCTCAAAGAAAGTTGGAAGAACAGCAAGGGCCCCACCGTGCCTACCCCAGAAACTCTCATGGCCACCTATGCGAGGCTCAAGGCCGAGTTTGAGGAGATAGTCGCCGTTGAGAAGCAGTATTCCCCTGGCAAGGTGATGGCTCCCATCGAGGACTAGGAGATGGCCCCCGGAGGGATGGGATCCCCCGATGAGCTGCACAAGGTAAAAAATAATGGCTTATTACCATAGTTTTGGTTTTTGATTATTTGCAATGTGCTTGCTAATATGTTAGGGTTGTGCAGGTGCCGGTGGACGTCCTTGATGATTTTGATGTCGCGGCCCGTCCTGTGGACAACACCCCAGAGATCGTTTTCGATGTCGCGGTCCGTCCTGTTGGCATCGCCCCGGAGATCGATTCCGATGCCGCTGTCCATCCTGTGGACATCGCCCCAGAGATCGATTCCAATGTCGCGGTCAGTCCTGTGGACATCGCCCCAGAGATCGATTCCCATGCCGATGTCCGTGTTGTGGTCATTGCCCGAGAGATCGATGACAAGAAATAGTTGGTCGCGCTAATCCTTCAGGGTAGTTTGCATTGCCCTGTGTTTAACTACCAGAACGATGCGTGTTATCAAACCATCTTAGGGCTAGTGCACTGTCTTGTGTGGGCGGTACTTGCTACTTTTGTTTGATAGTGAATCATGCGAACCCTCTCCGAGTTATGGAAACAGATGTATCCTCACCAGCTTTTGATGTAATTTATGGCATGCTTAGATGTAAGTTTGAACTATTTATCATATCAGCAGGGCTTATTTGATGATTCTTGGTGTTAGTAGGCTAGCTACTGTGCGAGCTATAGTGCTTGCAAAACACTCACCGAAGAGAAATGTTGGGGCTGATGAGCTTGTTGTACGCTTATACTGATCCGTCGTCGATTGGCCAATAGCCCAAGCTCCTAAAATTGTAGGCTTAGCGATCGATCAGACAATAGTCGACACGGATACATTCAGGCCTCATATGGTTCATAGGGTAGGAAAATCGTAGCAAAAGTATAGAGACGTACAACACAAAATCATAGCAGTACAAAGACGTCCCTCCGTTCCAAAATAGATGAGTCAACTTCGTACTACTAACTTTGAAACGGAGGGAGTACAAATCCTAGGTGGGCTAGTTTGGCCTAGTGGGTTTTAGTGATATAATTACAAGCAAGATGCTTGTGCATTGCACGGAACATCATTTTTTTACAAAACACCTGTTGTGATTTCCCCATGCAGGAGTAATCCCATGTGTAAAAACTAATGATATTTCGAGAATTTTATCGGAAAACTGGTATCTCGAGAATGTCATCGAAAAAAATGAAAGATGAGAGATAAGTTGAGGAGGAGTGGAGCGTGGTGGTGACTGGTGGTCGGAATGGGCGGAGGCATGGGGATGGACAGCGCCGGCAGGCGGCAGCGGCCACCATGCTAGATTGTTCCAGAGACTTTCTTTTTTAATTGCTCAGCAATGAGGTTGTGGGAGATAAGGATGTGGAGAGAGGTGCGGGTATCTTTTGTAAAATTATCATAGTTTGCTTTCTATCCGCCAGATATAGATTAGACGGTCTATATTACAAGATGGCAGGCACACCATCATCGCCAACTCGGTTTTTTTAGGGACAATTGCATTTTTACCCCTAGTTGGTTCCTACCCACGGGTTTTGCCCTTACTTTTCGAGCTTGCTCAGTTTTGCCCTTACTTTTTCCGTCAAGGTCCCTCGAATGCCCTTTGACCGTTTGACCGAAACTTTGAAAATTCATAACTAATTCATATGAACTCGGAAAAATGCAAATAAGATATCAAAATGTTCAGATAAACATTACCTTTATGTGCATATTATTTGCATTCAGGAAAAAAGCACCCTTTAAACTACCTGAGGTAATTAATGTTATTAACATTATCAAAAATAAAAAGGTATAAATAATATTTTTCATGAATAAAAAATACATGCAAATGTAGGTGATGTTTTCTGAACATCCAGATATCTTATTTGCGTTTTTCTGAGTTCGTATCATCTTGTTAAGAATGTTCTAATGACTTTGACCATTATTTGGAAACTTCATAACAAGTTGATACGAACTCAGAAAAATGCAAATAAGATATTAGGATGTTCAGAAAACATCACCTACATTTGCATGTAATTTTTATTCATGAAAAAAAAATATTGTTTATACCTTTTTATTTTTAATAATGTTAATAATATTAATTACCTCAGGTAGTTTAAAGCGTGCTTTTGTCCTAAATGCAAATGATATGCACATAAAGGTAATGTTTATCTACACATTTTGATATCTTATTTGCATTTTTCCGAGTTCATATGAATTAGTTATGAATTTTCAAAGTTTTGGTCAAACGGTCAAAGGGCATTGGAGGGACCTCGACGGAAAAAGTAAGGGCAAAACTGAGCAAGCTCGAAAAGTAAGGGCAAAACCCGTGGGTAGGAACCAACTAGGGGTAAAAATGCAATTGTCCCTTTTTTATAAGGGTAGAGATGATAAGTTTGCTAACTACTAAAGTAAAGTGGAATTTGTCCATGTTATACAAGTAAATTAAGGTGATTGTTTATCATACGGGTAAGGTTGGATGAAGGGTGGTAGGAACAAATGCTCCGCCTAGAGCATGTGTGTGTGTTTGTGTGTGTGTGGGTGTGGATGTGTGTGTGTGTGAGAGAGAGAGACGGAGTCTTAGTGTGTGTGTGCGTGCGTGTGTGTGTGTGTTTGTGTGTGTGTGTGTGGGTGGGTGGGTGCGTGCGTGCGTGTCTGTGTGTGTTTGTGTGTGTGTGTCGCGGGGTCCTCGGCCGCGGATGTAATTTAAGTGTGCATGGCTTCATCATAGAGAGGTGATGTGTATGGCAGAGGCCACCAACGATGGGGTGTGAGAGAGAAAATGCCCGTAGAGAGGGAAGAGAAGGTGTGTGCGCGTGAGAGGAGTCGACATCGAGAGAGCGTGTTTGTTCGAGAGACACCGAGGAAGACTACTATATATCGATGGTGCATGTAGGCGGGAATTAAGCGAAGGGATGGTCTTATTGGTTTCGGGGATATAGGGGAAGAGTGAGAGGGCGGGGGGGGGGGTAGCTAGAAGGAGATTTTTAAGTGTGAGTGTGTGTTTTACCCATCCAGGCGGAAGTTATGTGCACACAAAAAGAGAATGATTCGATGTGGCGTTAGGGTTGAGGGTAATTAACTACGTATGGAGACATAGAGACCTTGAACGTGCATGTGTGAGAGGTATACATGTATACGTGGGATGTGTGTGTGCGCGCGCGCATGATCGAGATAAAAGAAAGAAGACATAAGTCATAAGATCAACGACATGGGAGAGACAGATCGGTATGACAATATGCATGCATGTGAGAATGCATGGAAGAAGGCCCGACAATTGAGCATGTGTTTTTGTCTTTAAGAGATAGTGGCGTTGGCTGGAGCATGCATCTATGGCGAGCAGAGGGAGTGAGGCACAACGATTGTGCAAAAGAGATCAACCTATAAATGAAAGAAGGTTGATGGAGAAACAGATAAATAGAAAGATAAAGATGCTAGCTAGTGTGCGTTAGAGATAGGAGTCGAGTGGATCAGAAGGCTGAGTTATGTGTGTGGGTGTGAGAGAGATGAAGAAAGGGTGCATGTCACTCACATACAAACAAATATCAGAGAGAAATGAGATCTCGAGAGACGGAGTTTTGTGTCTGCGAGAGAGAAAGATATTTCACAACGAGAGTGATAGCTAGAGAAACATATGAGGGAATGCAAGATATCTCTAGGGAAAGAGAGTGTGTGTGAGTGACATACAAGAGAACAGTGGAGAAATATGAGACCCTGGGAGACAGAGTTTGTGTTTGTGTGTGAGAAAGAGATATTTAAGAGGAATTGTCGTAGGTTCTCATACGTAAGGAGCGAAAGACATCTCTGTATGAGGGGTGTGCGAGTGGCACACAGGGGTATAGTAGAAAGAAATGAGACCCCGGAAGACAAAGTTTTGTGTTTGTGTGAGAGAAAGAGATTCCACATGGAGAATCATAGTTAGAGACACATAGCAGGGAGCGAGATATACTTAGAGAGAGATAGAGTGATGAAGGTCGAGGGAGAGAGTACCGTTAGTGTGTTATGAAGATAAAAGATCATTGTCGACATACAGGTGGCACGAGAGATACACGAGAGATGATGAACGCGTATAGGTCTAGAGAGATAGTCCTATATAAGCATGATTGATAGTTATATGAGACGAATATCTGGATTAAATGGGATTCAAATATTTATACTGGAGATCACAACATCGATAATATCATAACGCAAATTGGTGTATCAAACATGCATATTCATTTGAATTTGGGGACACGTGTAATGTTATATAGTTTATCAATATTGGTGATCCATAGATTCTTTAATTAGAAACAATGCATGGTTTATATGCAATTAATGTCTAAACGGGATTACACTATATGTTGCGTGTGTGAAACACATTATACATGTTTGAGAAGTAAAAAAACCCGCATGAAACACACATTAATTGGAGACAGTTAGTGAGGAATGCATACATTGGATTTCAACATAAAGTGGTTTCAAATATTTGAAAATCCAAATTGATGGATACAACCTTATGAATCTGAGATCATGCCATTTGTAAACCATATTTATGTATAAAGGGTGTTGTGCTTTTGAAAGTATATATAAAAAATGATGAATATAGAATTTTATTCCAATCGAAAATGGATCCCGCCCGAAAGAAAACAGAATACAAACCGGATTCGAATTGAGTTGGCACGGTAAACATGCACTCTGCAAAATTTGAACAAAGCGGGGAAAGTCGCAGTAACTGCCCGAAACCAAAATCTGCGAGATGGAAATTACTACTACCTATCCCTGCCACGCAAAGCCTATCTGCTCCATTTCTATAGGTTTCGATAGGGGTAGGTTTTTAATTTCACTCAAACGTGACATAACCGCCTCTCACCCGGATTCATACACGGTGGGCCCCAAAACACAGTGTGTCCTCGGACGAAATCGACTCTCTCCCCGATTCATACACGGTGGGCGCCAAAAACAAACTCTCGTCGGCAAATATTAGGTGTATGCGAGATTACCGTCCTATCCCCAACCGACTAATATTGTTGTGATGTAGGAAATTTGAAACGGGGGCTAAGTTTGTAAATTTCCTTGCATTTGAGACAAGGGCACCCTGAAGACATGGTTCCCCCTTCCTCTCTACCTCCATTTCCCCATTCGTACTCCGTGGGCGCCAAAACAGCCTCTCCACCCCAACCTCTTCCGTCCGCCACCCCATCCACCGCCGTCCTCCTCCACCATGCCGGAGCTGATACCCCGACGCCGTCGTCCATTACAAGAGATAGACCTCTCTCATCCACGGCTTCGGACCGGGATCCTTGCATCCCGTCCTCTCGCTTCATCCCCGCCATCGTCCACCTTGCCGGCGCTGCTCCTACGACCGTCTCGTCAACCGCGCCCCGCCGCCACCGCCTACCCATCTAGATCTGCTTCCACGCCGCTGACAACCATCGCTACCGCAGCACCGTCAAATTCTCAGCAGATGCATACACGGCGCCGCACTAGAGGCTATACTCTTTCATATCTGCTCAACTTATTTATCGCAACAAGAAAATAGATCGCCACTGCTTTACTTTGATTTCTTGTCCATCACTTACTTGCTAGTTGAAAGCAAACATTGGTTGCGAAGTTGCCTTTGTCCGGTTTGCACCTTCAGATCCGCCATGCACGCTCAACACTATACTCCCAATGCTTATGGTTTTCCCCTTTTATATTCCACACTAGTTAAATCACAGTAGACTAAATTTCAAAATTGGGTCAGTCGATTTTTCAGAGCTCGCCGGAGTTCGCCGGTGCGAACGAAGGGGCTCGGGTGGGGACGGTGGTTGTGGGGGGCGGTGGCGGGGCCTTGCCCAACGAAGAAAACTCGACGCGGGTGGTGGCGGGGGTGGGGGTGGCGGAGGAACACAGGCGGTGGGGGCCGGTGGTCCGGCCGACGGCCCGTGCGGTGTTTTGTATGGGACGAATCAGAGACGAGGAAGAAGAAGGGTTAGGAGACGTAGGATCTTCATCCAACCGCCTGAATTGGTCGACTGACCCAAATGACAAAAGTCACGCGACTTGCATGCATACATGCCTTTATATTCAGTACCATCATCGTACCTGCTTAGCACTGCTCCTGAATCCATCAAGCTAAACAACGTGCCACTCATAATTCCAAACTTGTTGCTCAAGTATGAGTCTGATATGATGCTGATATTACTAAAACAGATAACATTTAATTGTTCAGCTAATGTTCCTAATTTACTTTTGAAAAGCACGTGCACCACATATAGAGAGACATCAGGGAGTTGCTTTCTTGATGCGCTCTGGCTCATCATGTGTGGGCACTGCGCAACGAACATTTTATTATCCAAAGTCTGCTTGCTCTTCTTTAGCATGTTCCTCTTCCGTTCTTCTTTAATAAGTACTCTCTCCGTTCCTAAATACAAGTCTTTGTATAGATTCCACTATGGACTACATATGGAGCAAAATGAGTGAATCTACACTATAAAATGTATCTGGATACATCTATATGTTATCCATAGTGGAAATCTCTACCAAGACTTATATTTTGGAACGGAGGGAGTATGATAGTAGTACAATATGTTCCTTGTAGTAAAGATGAGCAGGGACATTTGCAGTTTAGAGGTCTATACGGCCGGTTGTGATGGACACTTTGAACTCTTCGGGACTCTTTGATTCGTAGGATTTTGTAAACATGGGAATAGGATTTGTAGTGGCCTGCCCACTTGAATCCTATAAGAATAGCAAGGAAATGCGGGGAGCTGTGTCGCCTTTGAGAGTTACACTGATATTAACAGTACCGCACCTTCAGTTGAAGAGAGCTGGTATCCGAAGCCTTTCTAGCCGTACCGGCAATACTAGCACATATATTCCAGCAAGTTCCACTTTGCTGATTTTACTCTGATGCTTACGGTTTTCCCGTTATATCTACACTATGATCTGTGTAGCTACTTTGTGTCGCACTAGCAGCAGTCCACTCTTGGAGCTAAACACTGCAATGACTTACAAAATTGGCACCAAGGCATTGAGTGCCATTCTGGATGCAATGAAACTCACACTCTCCCTACCTGTTGACTCTTGTTCAGAATATGATCCTAATGACTCTTGTTCAAAACTGCCACATATAGAGAGACAGCATGGAATTGCATTTCTTTGGGCGTTGTGATTCATCATGAGTGGGCAACCAACATTGTATGCAATTAAGCGGAACCTCAAGAATATGCTTCCTCTTCTGTTCTTTAACATGTTCCTGTTTTGTTATTCTGTATTTAGTACGTACAGTATGTTCCTTGTCAGGAAGGGGAGCAGGGACATCTGCAGTCAACAGCTGATAGAGCTGGCATGTACGTGATCGATAGGCTTTCAATTACTACCGGCAATACAACACCGTATTTTCAAGCCAGTTCCACTTTCCCGATTTATATATCATGGTTATGGTGTACCCCTTTTATGTACACTATGATCTGCCTAGTTGCTGTGTGCTCTTGTTATCATGGTTTGGCAATAAACTCTCTATACAGTATATTTTGAACCTATCATCTGCCAACTATCCTTACTTCTGGAGCCTATTTTTTGTGTACTTGTGCTAGATTATATAAATGCACGCACCATATTACAGCACACATGAGCTCTCTCATCAGAATCCAGTGATAGCACACAAGTGTTTACAGGGGCGCCCCTATATTAGAATATCCTCTGCATTACAAAGATAATCTCACAACTATTTATGTTTTCATGGTTCTCAGATATTATACGTAATTATAGTGAATATCAGAATCCGCGCATCAGAAGAATATTGTGGAACACTGCAATGACTTACAAAATTGGCACCAAGGCATTGAGCGCCATTCTGGATGCAATGAAACTCATACGCTCCCCACCTGTAGATTCTTGTTCAGAATATGATCCTAATGACTATTCTAACCTCGAGGAGTCAAAGGCAGATGGCCTGTCATGTTCACCCATCAAGGTGCCTGTTCTAATTTGGCAAGGTTTTATTGACTGCACATATCTTGCATATGTTGTCTTGCATTTCTTCTACTTTGTTGCACCGCCATCTTCTTAGTTTACTCATCATATATGTCGAGATGCCATGCCCATCCATTATCAATACATATTCCATCTGTCATCATACCATGTTTTTCCACTCAAATGATGTTCTTGTGCATCAGACATCAAAAAGGAAGAGGGTGATTGCCGAACCTGAAGGAGCACCAGCAAAGTCCTTGAAAAACGTGGTTGTGCCGGAGAAATCAGACAGCACCCCACTTATATTGGCTGTACAACCAGTGACACAAAATGTAGGACCAACTCCAGCAGACTGTACCCATACTTCACTGGCCACACCACTAGCCCCACCACACAGGACTTGCACTCCAGCAAAAGGTATGCCGATTTCAGTTGCCATAGTACCAGCCGTACCACAAAAAAATCCCACTCCAGCAAAAAGTACAGCAAGTCCACCGGCTGAAGAACTATCCCGACTGCAGAGACGACCAATTCCTACAGATTGGAACCCCATTCCAGTTATTCCCAGTTTAAAAGACAATGCTTTCAATGTTGTTAGGGACTACGTGCATATATTCCCATCACGGGAAGATTATAGTGAAGACAAACACCATTTTCACATCTTCCTGTCCCACTTACGTGTAAGTGCTATTATTCATGGTGATTATTTTCCTATTTTCTGCTGATTGAACACATCAATGATTTACATTACATTGTTGTAAGTAGGCGAGGGTCAATCTGGATAGTCATGACGAGCAAAGCTTGCTTGCGCTTTTCAAGGAAGCATTGCAGCAGTATTGGTGTTACCTGAGGAAATCACACTTTGATGGCAAGTCTATAAACTAATTTCTGGTGAAGTCTCCTGTGCTAAATTTACAAGACATTGAATGGAAAAACCTTGTTATGCACTGGTCTCGTTCCGAGGATGAGGTACTGTCTATGATATCGCATGACAATTTGAACTTCTACTTTTCTGCATGTGCCTTACGGATCTTCTTTGCAGGAAATCTGCTCGAAAAAGAATTCCGGTTTGAAAAGAACGATAGGATATCGCAAATATGTTGCCCGCTGCTTTGCTCTTGTTAGTACCTATTGTCCTGTATCACTGTACTTGCATACATACCTGGTTCATTATGTGACAGTAGTATGCATGATAGCTTGCTTATCAATTGTTTGCTCCAAATTATCTGATCTGTATGAATGGTTACATTAGTGTAGAATATATCCAATGCCAATGAAATTTTTTAGCTCTGCATTGTTCTTGTAAGTACCTGTTGTCCTTTATCAGTGTACTTATATTGACAGGTAGTTGTTCATGTACCATCACTCTGCAGCTTATTTTCCTTTGCCCTCCATTTTCTACACATAAGATCTATATTTACTCTTACCATAAGGTTGGATAACACCAATGGTACTAAAGAAGTTTAGCTCTGCATTGCTCTTGGCTGTACCTTTTGCCTGTATCGCTGTACTTACATTTATAGCTACTTGGTTATGTAGCATCACTCTTCATCTTATCTTAAATATTCTCCATTTTTTCTTATATTGTCACATCTATATTTACTCTTACCAAAATGTAGAATAAAGGCAATGCTTATGACGAAGATTCTGTGGTAAACTTCTTGAATTGCCCCCCATCAGCATGGACAAGGGCTTTATAGAGCCTGCCTTCACCAATAATGTAAGTTTGTCCTTCTCAAGCCTTCAAACTTTGTTGTGTATATTTGGTTAGGCATGACTGCAACAACTGTTTATTTTTGGTGTTTGCATCAAATTGCATGTTTAAAGTTTATTATGTACTCCCTCCGTCCCATAATATAAGAACGTTTTTAACATTAGTGTAGTGTAAAAAACGTTCTTATATTATGGGACGGAGGGAGTAGTTCATAAACAAAAGTTTGTCCTTCTCAATTTAAGTTTTTAGTTGTACAACCAAGTTCCTTCTTCGTACCATGTAAATTAAACTATGTAGAGCAAGTGATCTTATTTTGCCAATCTGAAATGGGATAAATTGACAACACACTAACCATTGATACTTATGAGTTCTTGATCTGTAATCCAGTGGTGTCGTGAAGCTGCCAACTCCTTCACAACGTCATTTCCTGCCATGTCTTGACCTGAACAATACCATATTGTGTTAATGCTATTTTAAAATGTGTCACTTTATTCGTCAGTAAGAAATGTGATGAATTGTCAGCACTAATACTTATATGTGCAAAACCTGTCATCTGTCTGCTTGTTTATCTTTCAGAGTGAGGATGATATAAGTGTCAAACAAGTGGAGTCTCGCCAGCTTGCTCAGCTGCTTGCGCTGCAGCTCCCGAGCAGGGCTAACCTTTCTTGAACTCTATTGAAGTGCTGTCGGTTTTGTATATTATTTTGTCGGCGTGTTTAATTGCACTGGTGGCGATCTTTGATGCCCAGTGTATGTAATCTGCTGTCTGCTTGTGCTTTATTATCATAGTGGCAAACTTTGATGCCCAGTGGATGTAATATGCCATAATTTCTTTATTGTATAGTCTAGGTTTTTTTCTTATTCACGATGCTGTAGTTATTTTACTGTATATATATCCTGTCTTCGCAGTAAACCGGCCAAACCGTAAAATTATGGTACATAATCGGGCCGTCATGCAAATCACCATGTATGATCCGCATCATGGGCCCCGTCATCTTGGTCCGTTAACAGGCCTAAATGTAAACTGGCCCACTAGTAGATTCGGGCCTTTAATAGGCCGAGTAAACCGCCGGCCCTATTTTCCCAAGAAAACTCAAAGGGCTTTAAGGAGGTTGAAAAGTAGGTTGGGCCTGAAACGTGCCGAACAGCTCACGGGCCGGCAGCAGGCCGAAATAGACCCCGGCCCATGATTGTGCCAATCAAATCATGGGCTTATAACAGGCCAAACTTATCTCGATCCTTCTTTGGCCTAATCAGATTATCGTCTGTGAGCAGGCCGGATGCAAACAGGGCCGTAGTTAGGCCCAACTATATGACGGGCTTTTAACATGCCAAAATATATATAGGGCCGAAATGTTAAACGGGCCTTTAACCGGCCGAAACTAATATCAGGCCGAATTACTAAATGGGCCTTTATCAAGTGGGCCCAAAAGCATACTATCCAGTTGACGGGCCGAATCTGATATGGGCCAAAATTTAGCCCAAAGCCTCTCAAAGGGCCAGACCTGATCTGGGCCGTAATTTGGCCCACAACATGGTAGGCTTTTAACGGGCCGGATCACATATGGGCCTTTATTAGGCCCGAAACGTGGCAGACTGTTAATGGACCGGATCAAATATGGGCCGACATTTGGCCCAAAACATGGGAGCCTGTTAATGGGTCGGCCTACTAGTGTCATCAAAATCTTTTGGGCCTTCAGCTGGGCCGGCCCATTCTGGTCGGTGAAATCTCGTGGGCCTTTAGCTGGGCCGGCCCATTATGGTCCGCAAAATCTTGTGGGCCTTTAGCTGGGCCGGCCCATTATGGTCCGCAAAATCTCGCGGGCCTTTAGCAGGGCCGGCCCATTATGGCCCGCAAAATCTTGTGGGCCTTTAGTTGGACCGGCCAATTTTGGTACGCAAAATCTCGTGGGCCTTTTGCTGGGCTGGCCCATTATGGACCGCAAAATCTTGTGGGCCTTTAGTTGGGCCGGCCCATTTAAACTTTATGGGCCACTTTTGGGCCGGTCCACGTGTCAACATTTCATAAGCGCATCTCGCCCATTGGATGAGTGACACCTGTCCCAACGGTGAGCCGACACGTGTTTCCTCCAGCCAATGATGATTTTACACATGGAAAATCCCCATTGGTCGGGGCTGTTAACGGGTTATCGGATCCAAAACCGGACCTGATAGCTTAACGGCGTTCCGTTACGGTGGATGCCACTTGTCGGTCACCCTTGACGAAAGCACTTCTGTGACGCACGATTTATCGTCATGGAAGTGGACACTTCCGTGATGATAATTTTGGTAATGTCATGGAACACTTCTACAACAGCACAGGTATGAGTATCTTGATTCTGTCATAAAATCGTCATGGATGTACATGCATGACAGAAAACACGACCTACTATGACAAACACGTATCATCACGGAAGTGTATTTTTTTGTAGTGTTCCTAGGCCTTGCCGTCGTCCACCGCCCTGGTGCTCTCGGAGCGGCGTGGTCAACGTGGTCAACGAGCGACATCCATCGGAAGTGGACTATACATGGAGAGGCTGACAGCTGGGTCCACGGCCGCACGCAAGGAAATGCCTCCTTATTACGCGCAAAATAATGATTCCTCGACCTAACAGTTGGGACCCACCGGAAGGGCCTCTGTATTTCGAGAGAAAAACGTTCCCCCCCCCCCGCTGACAGGTCGGACCCTCCAGCTATATCTTCACACGCAAGGAAGTGCCTCCTTATTACGCACAAAAAAATGAATACTCCCCTGCTAGCTGGGACCCACCATAGTGGGAGGCTGACTTGTGGGCCTACTAAGTTGACGGGGACGGAGGGCTTTGTCAACTTAGTCAATATGAACGATTCTAGCTCTAGTGACCGTACGATGTCCATCCAACGGCCGTGGTGCTTCTTCAACCTCTGGTCTTCTTGCTCCACCCGCCCAAAGCAGCGCCGGTCGTGCCGCATGCTCCTGCCTCCCGTGGCCGGCTGTGCTGCAGCGGAGGCCTCACCGCCCCTACTATTCCCACCGCTGGTCAGGCCTTGTGGCGATGGCAGCCTCACACCGCAGCCGAACCAGTGAACCCTCGTACTCCTCTCTGCGTGGGCATCCACTGCCGCGTCGTCCCCTTCCTAGGCCTTGCCATTGTCCACCGCCCTGGTGCTCTCGGCGTGGCGTGCTCAACGTGGTCAAGGAACGACTCCGATCGGAAGAGTACTGTACGTGGAGAGGCTGACAGCTAGGTCCACTGCCGTAGCAAGGAAGTGCCTCCTTATTACACGAAAAATAATGATTCCTCTACCTGACAGCAGGGACCCACCGGACGGGCCACCGTATTTCATGAAAAAATGTTTGCCCCTTGACTGCTGGGACCCACCAGGTACATCTTCGCACGCAAGGAAGTGCGTCCATATTACGGGCAAAAGAAGTGATTTGCTGATACGTCTCCAATGTATCTATAATTTTTGATTGCTCCATGCTATATTATCTACTGTTTTGGACAATATTGGGCTTTATTATCCACTTTTATATTATTTTTCGGACTAACCTATTAACCGGAGGCCCAACCCAGAATTGCTGTTTTTGCCTATTTCAGAGTTTCGCAGAAAAAGAATATCAAACGGAGTCCAAACGGAATGAAACCTTCGGGAGCGTGATTTTTGGAACGAACATGATCCAGGAGACTTGGACCCTACGTAAGAGAAGCTTCCAGGAGGCCACGAGGTAGGGGGGCGCACCCACCCCCCCAGGGCGCGCCCTCCACCCTCGTGGGCCCCACGTTGCTCCACCGACGTACTTCTTCCTCCTATATATATACCTACGTACCCCCAAACGATCAGACACGGAGCCAAAAACCTAATTCCACCGCCGCAACCTTCTGTACCCACGAGATCCCATCTTGGGGCCTGTTCCGGAGCTCCGCCGGAGGGGGCATCCATCACGGAGGGCTTCTACATCAACACCATAGCCTCTCCGATGAAGTGTGAGTAGTTTACCTCAGACCTTCGGGTCCATAGTTAGTAGCTAGATGGCTTCTTCTCTCTTTTTGGATCTCAATACAATGTTCTCCCCCTCTCTCGTGGAGATCTATTCGATGTAATCTTCTTTTTGCGGTGTGTTTGTTGAGACCGATGAATTGTGGGTTTATGATCAAGATTATCTATGAACAATATTTGAATCTTCTCTGAATTCTTTTATGTATGATTGGTTATCTTTGCAAGTCTCTTCGAATTATCAGTTTGGTTTGGCCTACTAGATTGATCTTTCTTGCAATGGGAGAAGTGCTTAGCTTTGGGTTCAATCTTGCGGTGTCCTTTCCCAGTGACAGTAGGGGCAGCAAGGCACGTATTGTATTGTTGCCATCGAGGATAACAAGATGGGTTTTTTATCATATTGCATGAATTTATCCCTCTACATCATGTCATCTTGCTTAAGGCGTTACTCTGTTTTCATGAACTTAATACTCTAGATGCATGCTGGATAGCGGTCGATGAGTGGAGTAATAGTAGTAGATGCAGGCAGGAGTCGGTCTACTTGTCTCGGACGTGATGCCTATATACATGATCATACCTAGATATTCTCATAACTATGCTCAATTCTGTCAATTGCTCAACAGTAATTCGTTCACCCACCGTAAAATACTTATGCTCTTGAGAGAAGCCACTAGTGAAACCTATGGCCCCCGGGTCTATCTTCATCATATTAATCTTCCAACACTTTGTTATTGCCTTTGCTTTTTACTTTGCTTTTATTTTACTTTGCATCTTTATCACAAAAATACCAAAAATATTATCCTATCATATCTATCAGATCTCACTCTCGTAAGTGACCGTGAAGGGATTGACAACCCCTTATCGCGTTGGTTGCGAGGATTTATTTGTATTGTGCAGGTGCGAGGGACTCGCGCGTAGCCTCCTACTGGATTGATACCTTGGTTCTCAAAAACTGAGGGAAATACTTACGCTACTTTGCTGCATCACCCTTTCCTCTTCAAGGGAAAACCAACGCAGTGCTCAAGAGGTAGCAAGAAGGATTTCTGGCGCCGTTGCCGGGGAGTCTACGCAAAAGTCAACATACCAAGTACCTATCACAATCCCTTATCTCCCGCATTACATTATTTGCCATTTGCCTCTCGTTTTCCTCTCCCCCACTTCACCCTTGCCGTTTTATTCGCCCTCTCTTTTTCGTTCGCCTCTTTTTCGCTTGCTTTTTGTTTGCTCGTGTGTTGGATTGCTTGCTTGTCACGATGGCTCAAGATAATACCAAATTGTGTGACTTTACCAATACCAACAATAATGATTTCCTTAGCACTCCGATTGCTCCTCTTACCAATACTGAATCTTGTGAAATCAATGCTGCTTTGTTGAATCTTGTCATGAAAGATCAATTCGCCGGCCTTCCTAGTGAAGATGCCGCTACTCATCTAAATAGCTTCGTTGATTTGTGTGATATGCAAAAGAAGAAAGATGTTGATAATGATATTGTTAAATTGAAGCTATTTCCTTTTTCGCTTAGAGATCGTGCTAAAGCTTGGTTTTCGTCTTTGCCTAAAAATAGTATTGATTCTTGGAACAAGTGCAAAGATGCTTTTATCTCTAAGTATTTTCCTCCCGCTAAGATCATCTCTCTTAGAAACGATATTATGAATTTTAAGCAACTTGATCATGAACATGTTGCACAAGCTTGGGAGAGGATGAAATTAATGATACGTAATTGCCCTACTCATGGTTTGAATTTGTGGATGATTATACAAAAATTTTATGCCGGATTGAATTTTGCTTCTAGAAATCTTTTAGATTCGGCCGCGGGAGGCACTTTTATGGAAATCACTTTAGGAGAAGCTACTAAACTCCTAGATAATATTATGGTTAATTATTCTCAATGGCACACTGAAAGATCTACTAATAAAAAAGTGCATGCGATAGAAGAAATTAATGTTTTGAGTGGAAAGATGGATGAACTTATGAAATTATTTGCTAGTAAGAGTGTTTCTTCTGATCCTAATGATATGCCTTTGTCTACTTTGATTGAGAATAATAATGAATCTATGGATGTGAATTTTGTTGGTAGGAATAATTTTGGTAACAACGCGTATAGAGGAAACTTTAATCCTAGGCCTTATCCTAGCAATTCCTCTAATAATTATGGTAATTCCTACAACAACTCTTATGGAAATTTTAATAAGATGCCCTCTGAATTTGAGACTAGTGTTAAAGAGTTTATGAATTCGCAAAAGAATTTCAATGCTTTGCTTGAAGAGAAATTGCTTAAAGTTGATGAATTGGCTAGGAACGTTGATAGAATTTCTCTTGATGTTGATTCTTTAAAGCTTAGATCTATTCCTCCTAAGCATGATATCAATGAGTCTCTCAAAGCCATGAGAATTTCCATTGATGAGTGCAAAGAAAGAACCGCTAGGATGCGTGCTAAGAAAGATTGCTTTATGAAAGCGTGTTCTTCAAATTTCTATGAAAATAAAGATGAAGATCTAAAAGTTATTGATGTGTCCCCTATTAAATCTTTGTTTTGCAATATGAATCTTGATAATGATGGGACTGAATATGATCCACCTTTACCTAGAAGGCGTTCCAAGAATTCGGAGTTTTTAGATCTTGATGCTAAATTGATAAAAGTGGGATTGAAGAAATCAAAACCCTAGATGTTGCTAAACCCACTATTTTGGATTTCAAGGAATTTAATTATGAAAATTGCTCTTTGATTGATTGTATTTCCTTGTTGCAATCCGTGCTAAATTCTCCTCATGCTTATAGTCAAAATAAAGCGTTTACTAAACATATCGTTGATGCCTTGATGCAATCTTATGAAGAAAAGCTTGAGTTGGAAGTTTCTATCCCTAGAAAACTTTATGATGAGTGGGAACCAACTATTAAAATTAAGATTAAGGATCATGAGTTCTATGCTTTATGTGATTTGGGTGCTAGTGTTTCCACTATTCCCAAAACTTTGTGCGATTTGCTAGATTTCCACGAATTTGATGATTGCTCTCTAAACTTGCACCTTGCGGATTCCACTATTAAGAAACCTATGGGAAGAATTAATGATGTTCTTATTGTTGCAAATAGGAATTATGTGCCCGTAGATTTTATCGTTCTTGATATAGATTGCAATCCTTCATGTCCTATTATTCTTGGTAGACCTTTCCTTAGAACGATTGGTGCAATTATTGATATGAAGGAAGGGAATATTAGATTCCAATTTCCATTAAAGAAAGGCATGGAACACTTCCCTAGGAAGAAAATAAAATTGCCATATGAATCTATCATGAGAGCCACTTATGGATTGCCTACCAAAGATGGCAATACCTAGATCTATCCTTGCTTTTATGCCTAGCTAGGGGCGTTAAACGATAGCGCTTGTTGGGAGGCAACCCAATTTTATTTTTAGTTTTTTTGCTTTTGCTTCTGTTTAGGAATAAATCTTTGATCTAGCCTCTGGTTAGATGTGTTTTTATGTTTTAATTAGTGTTTGTGCCAAGTTAAACCTATAGGATCTTCTTGGATGATAGTTATTTGATCTTGCAGAAATTTCCAGAAACTTTCTGTTCACGAAAATAATTGTTAAAAATCACCAGAACGTGATAAAATACTGATTCCAATTGCTGCTGATCAATAAACAAATTTCCTAGGTCTTCCTATTTTGGCTGATTTTTGGAGTTCCAGAAGTTTGCGTTAGTTACAGATTACTACAGACTGTTCTGTTTTTGACAGATTCTGTTTTTCGTGTGTTGTTTGCTTATTTTGATGAATCTATGGCTAGTAAAATAGTTTATAAACCATAGAGAAGTTGGAATACAGTAGGTTTAACACCAATATAAATAAAGAATGAGTTCATTACATTACCTTGAAGTGGTCTTTTGTTTTCTTTCGCTAACGGAGCTCACGAGATTTCTGTTGAGTTTTGTGTTGTGAAGTTTTCAAGTTTTGGGTGAAAGATTTTGATGGATTATGGAACAAGGAGTGGCAAGAGCCTAAGCTTGGGGATGCCCATGGCACCCCCAAGATAATCTAAGGACACCAAAAAGCCAAAGCTTGGGGATGCCCCGGAAGGCATCCCCTCTTTCGTCTACTTCCATCGGTAACTTTACTTGGAGCTATATTTTTATTCACCACATGATATGTGTTTTGCTTGGAGCGTCTTGTATGATTTGAGTCTTTGCTTTTTAGTTTACCACAATCATCCTTGCTGTACACACCTTTTGAGAGAGCCATACATGATTTGGAATTTGTTAGAATACTCTATGTGCTTCACTTATATCTTTTGAGTTATATAGTTTTGCTCTAGTACTTCACTTATATCTTTTAGAGCACGGTGGTGGATTTGTTTTATAGAAACTATTGATCTCTCATGCTTCACTTAGATTATTTTGAGAGTCTTAAATAGCATGGTAATTTGCTTAAATAATCCTAATATGCTAGGTATTCAAGATTAGTAAAAACTTTCTTATGAGTGTGTTGAATACTAAGAGAAGTTTGATGCTTGATGATTGTTTTGAGATATGGAGGTAATAATATCAAAGTCGTGCTAGTTGAGTAGTTGTGAATTTGAGAAATGCTTGTGTTGAAGTTTGCAAGTCCCGTAGCATGCACGTATGGTAAACGTTATGTAACAAATTTGAAACATGAGGTGTTCTTTGATTGTCCTCCTTATGAGTGGCGGTCGGGGACGAGCGATGGTCTTTTCCTACCAATCTATCCCCCTAGGAGCATGCGCGTAGTGCTTGGTTTTTGATGACTTGTAGATTTTTGCAATAAGTATGTGAGTTCTTTATGACTAATGTTGAGTCCATGGATTATACGCACTCTCACCCTTCCATCATTGCTAGCCTCTTCGGTACCGTGCATTGCCCTTTCTCACATTGAGAGTTGGTGCAAACTTCGCCGGTGCATCCAAACCCCGTGATATGATACGCTCTTTCACACATAAACCTCCTTATATCTTCCTCAAAACAGCCACCATACCTACCTATTATGGCATTTCCATAGCCATTCCGAGATATATTGCCATGCAACTTTCCACCATTCCGTTTATCATGACACATTCATCATTGTTATATTGCTTAGCATGATAATATAGTTGACATAGTATTTGTGGCAAAGCCACCGTTCATAATTCTTTCATACATGTCACTCTTGATTCATTGCATATCCCGGTACACCGCCGGAGGCATTCATATAGAGTCATACTTTGTTCTAGTATCGAGTTGTAATCATTGAGTTGTAAATAAATAGAAGTGTGATGATCATCATTTAATAGAGCATTGTCCCAATAAAAAAAGAGAAAGGCCAAATAAAAAAAAGGAAGGCCCAAAAAAAAGAAATAAAAAGGGGCAATGCTACTATCCTTTTTTTCCACACTTGTGCTTCAAAGTAGCACCATAATCTTCATGATAGAGAGTCTCTTGTTTTGTCACTTTCATATACTAGTGGGAATTTTTCATTATAGAACTTGGCTTGTATATTCCAACAATGGGCCTCCTCAAGTGCCCTAGGTCTTCGTGAGCAAGCAAGTTGGATGCACACCCACTTAGTTTCTTTTGTTGAGCTTTCATACATTTATAGCTCTAGTGCATCCGTTGCATGGCAATCCCTACTCCTTGCATTAACATCAATCGATGGGCATCTCCATAGCTCATTGATTAGCCTCGTTGATGTGAGACTTTCTCCTTTTTTGTCTTCTCCACATAACCCCCATCATCATATTCTATTCCACCCATAGTGCTATATCCATGGCTCACGCTCATGTATTGCGTGAAGGTTTATAAAGTTTGAGATTACTAAAGTATGAAACAATTGCTTGGCTTGTCATCGGGGTTGTGCATGATGAGAGCATTCTTGTGTGACGAAAATGGAGCATGACTAAACTATATGATTTTGTAGGGATGAACTTTCTTTGGCCATGTTATTTTGAGAAGACATAATTGCTTAGTTAGTATGCTTGAAGTATTATTATTTTTATGTCAATATGAACTTTTATCTTGAATCTTTCGGATCTGAATATTCATACCACAATTAAGAAGAATTACATTGAAATTATGCCAAGTAGCACTCCGCATCAAAAATTCTGTTTTTATCATTTACCTACTCGAGGACGAGCAGGAATTAAGCTTGGGGATGCTTGATACGTCTCCAACGTATCTATAATTTTTGATTGCTCCATGCTATATTATCTACTGTTTTGGACAATATTGGGCTTTATTATCCACTTTTATATTATTTTTGGGACTAACCTATTAACCGGAGGCCCAGCCCAGAATTGCTGTTTTTTGCCTATTTCAGAGTTTCGCAGAAAAAGAATATCAAACGGAGTCCAAACGGAATGAAACCTTCGGGAGCGTGATTTTTGGAACGAACATGATCCAGGAGACTTGGACCCTACGTAAGAGAAGCTTCCAGGAGGCCACGAGGTAGGGGGCGCGCCCACCCCCAGGGCGCGCCCTCCACCCTCGTGGGCCCCATGTTGCTCCACCGACGTACTTCTTCCTCCTATATATACCTACGTACCCCCAAACGATCAGATACGGAGCCAAAAACCTAATTCCACCGCCGCAACCTTCTGTACCCACGAGATCCCATCTTGGGGCCTGTTCCGGAGCTCCGCCGGAGGGGGCATCCATCACGGAGGGCTTCTACATCAACACCATAGCCTCTCCGATGAAGTGTGAGTAGTTTACCTCAGACCTTCGGGTCCATAGTTAGTAGCTAGATGGCTTCTTCTCTCTTTTTGGATCTCAATACAATGTTCTCCCCCTCTCTCGTGGAGATCTATTCGATGTAATCTTCTTTTTGCGGTGTGTTTGTTGAGACCGATGAATTGTGGGTTTATGATCAAGATTATCTATGAACAATATTTGAATCTTCTCTGAATTCTTTTATGTATGATTGGTTATCTTTGCAAGTCTCTTCGAATTATCAGTTTGGTTTGGCCTACTAGATTGATCTTTCTTGCAATGGGAGAAGTGCTTAGCTTTGGGTTCAATCTTGCGGTGTCCTTTCCCAGTGACAGTAGGGGCAGCAAGGCACGTATTGTATTGTTGCCATCGAGGATAACAAGATGGGGTTTTTATCATATTGCATGAATTTATCCCTCTACATCATGTCATCTTGCTTAAGGCGTTACTCTGTTTTCATGAACTTAATACGCTAGGTGCATGCTGGATAGCGGTCGATGAGTGGAGTAATAGTAGTAGATGCAGGCAGGAGTCGGTCTACTTGTCTCGGACGTGATGCCTATATACATGATCATACCTAGATATTCTCATAACTATGCTCAATTCTGTCAATTGCTCAACAGTAATTCGTTCACCCACCGTAAAATACTTATGCTCTTGAGAGAAGCCACTAGTGAAACCTATGGCCCCCGGGTCTATCTTCATCATATTAATCTTCCAACACTTTGTTATTGCCTTTGCTTTTTTACTTTGCTTTTATTTTACTTTGCATCTTTATCAAAAAAATACCAAAAATATTATCCTATCATATCTATCAGATCTCACTCTCGTAAGTGACCGTGAAGGGATTGACAACCCCTTATCGCGTTGGTTGCGAGGATTTATTTGTATTGTGCAGGTGCGAGGGACTCGCGCGTAGCCTCCTACTGTATTGATACCTTGGTTCTCAAAAACTGAGGGAAATACTTACGCTACTTTGCTGCATCACCCTTTCCTCTTCAAGGGAAAACCAAAGCAGTGCTCAAGAGGTAGCATTTGCCCCCCTGATTGATGGGACCCACCAGCTACATCTTCGCATGCAAGGAAGTGCCTGACAGTCGGGACCCACCTGGTCGAAGCGTACGTAGCGTTGTCATTCTGGTCGCGAACGTGTACGTACATACTGGTCGATCGGTCTATCTGCAGGCTACAGCGATGAACTGTGGCCGTGTAAGGAAGGGCACGTGTCGTAGTAGAGGTGCGCACGTAGCATGTACACGCACGTACTGCCAGGGTGCAAGAAAGTAAATACGGCCACGTACGTACATACGAGAGGTGTCTCGAACGCCTACTCGTGCATACGTATGGCCAGGGCTCGTGTACATGGCTAGGTCAGAACAGAGAAACTGCATCGTCATCGTGTTCATGGGGAGGCAACGGAATGCGTCATGTTCATCGGGAGGCAATGGAACACGTGCTGTTCATCGGGAGCCAACCGGGTTGGACGTAACAGCCGATGGAAACAAGGCCTGGCGTACCGCGGAATGGAGGAAACGGCCTTGTGTTTGACCAGCCACGGTCGAAACGGAATCCTGTTCATCGGGAGGGGTCTGGCGTACCACAAAATGGAGGAAACGGAATTCTCTTGGACCTCCTACGGTCAAAACGGGGTCCTGTTGATCGGGAGGGGTGTGGCGTACCGCAAAACGGAGGAAACAGACTTGTGTTGGAGCGCTACGGTCGAAACAGGGGTCCTGTTCATTGGGAGGGGTGTGGCGTACCGCAAAACGGGACTCCACAGGATACTGTTCATCTCCACCGTCGACCTCCTCCAGGCTCCACGGGCTACTTTTCATCCACCGTCGACCTCCTCCAGCCTCCACCTATGACTGCTCATCCACGGGCTCCTGTTCATCCAGCCTCCACCGCGTGCTCCTCCACCGGCTACTGTTCAACCAGCCCTCTCCACGGGATCCTGTTCAACCACCCCTCCACGGGATACTGTTCATCCAGCCCTCCAGCGGCTACTGTTCAACCAGCCCTCCACGGGGTCCTGTTCATCCACCCCCAACCGTCTCGATCGATTGGGGTCTTGTTCATCTAGCGGCAACACCACGGGGTCCTATTCATCCAACCCCCCACTGGGAACTGTTCATCCAAACCCCCAACAACGCTCATTGTTCATCAAGAGGCAGCATCGATCGGCTTCAGTTAGCAGTAGTAGCGAAGAAATCACTCGGGTTCAGTTAACAGCAAGGGATCGATCGCTCGAGTTCAATAACGTAGCTACTGCAACTGCTCGGGTTCAGTTAGAGCCCATCGCCTCGCTCGGGTTGAGTTAGAGCCCAACGCCTCGCACCCACGCGCGTACGTGTACGAGAGAAACGCGCATCGCTCGGCCCCCGACCACCCACTGTAATCGGTAAATCCCCGATATTTTCCTCGCTCTCGCTTCTACCACGTTTTTTTCATCATGGACGGCCCAGAGAATGCCGTGCAGCTGCCTCTGCGGCCCGCCCAGGATGAAAAGCCCATTTTGTGTCATGATTTTTGTCATAGAAGTAGGAGCCCACCACATCTATGATGATACCGGGTTTTGTCACAACTATCGTCATAGAAGTGTCATAAGCATGACATAATTTTTTTTCGTTCGGCCCAAAATGTCATGGATGTGTCTTTTTTGTAGTGCATGCATATGTATGCATGGAGTGCCATGGCATTTTAATTCCAAAAAATTAAAAAATGATCAGAAAAACATGAAACCTTGCTTGATGTAATGGCATGCCACCAAGATGATGTTGTAAAAAATTGGCATGTTTGACGAAAGTTTGGACACACACCCCTCACAAACCGGAGCAACTAACTAGAAGGCTCGTGGTTGTGAGAGGGAACAATGCATGTTTGATGACAAACATGAGATAGCTTCCTCTTACGGCCTTCAAATTTTTTATATGTTTAACGTGCACTACTACAATTGTACTGTGAAAATTTGGAAAATTCTAGCGGTCATTTGACCTTTTAAAGACATTTAAGTGATTTTCTAGCCATTTAATGACTGTAATTCAAATTTGAACTACATCTACATGCAACGGCTAACCATAACAGTTTGAAAAATCATATTTGTTTACTTGTGTGCGAGTTAATTCCATGTGCAGTGAAATAGAAGGAATTTTCAAACATATTGGTCTCACGGCATGGGCACATGCATGGAGTGCCATATCATTTTAATTCCAGAAAATTAAAAAATGACCAGAAAAATATGAAACCTTCCTTGATGTAATGTCATGCCACCAAGATGATGTGGTAAAAAAATTGGCCTGTTTCACGAAAGTTTGGACACCCCCCTCACAAACCGGAGCAACTCACTAGAAGGTCCATGGTTCCGAGAGGGAATAATGCATGTTTGATGACGAATGGGAGATAGCTTCCTCTTACGGCCTTCAAATTTTTCTACGTTTAACGTGCACTAATACAACTGTCATTTGAAAATTTGGAAAATTTCAGGGGTCATTTGACCTTTTAAAGACATTTAAGCGATTTTCTAGCCATTTAATGACCGTAATTCAAATTTGAACTACATCTACATGCAACGGCTAACCATAAGGTTTGAAAAATAATATTTTTGTTTATTTGTGTGCGAGTTAAAAAATTATCAGACGATGTAAATATCTGGTGTTCAAAAAACAAAATGTAAAGATCTGGCAAGACAACCGGCCCCCACACGATTGGCACTCTATCTCGCGGCTCGAGGTTTGGTACGTGAGTGGCAGGGATCATTAATCAGACACGGTTCTGTATTGGAAACCATCAGCTATTATGTTCACACACGGATTTTGCTGCGGGAATCGTGTGTAATTCAAACTACAGTACTCGTAAATTCCGGCGACCGGCATGTGTACTGTTCCCGTCGATCTAGATTCCGGCCGCCAATAAATACTACCTTGCTCACGTCGTCCCGCCTACATTCTCATCTACATCCTCCACTCGCTCGCCCTCTCTCTCTCAAATCTCTTCCATGGCGTCGCCGGTCTGCCCACGCGCCGATGGGAAGTCGTCGCCCCGCGAGGACGCTCACTCGGATAGCTGCGACGAGGACCCCTACGCGCCGCCGGGCGAGGTTACGCCGGAGCCCCCAACTTTGGATTGGTTTTGGGGCCAGTACAATCTTTGTTTGTGGAAGTCGCTGTCGCCGGCTGAGAAAGCCAGGCAAGTGGCGTTCAAGAAGGAGATGGCGGAGGAGGAAGCTAGGTACTAGGCGGCCTGTGAAGCCCGTGATGCCGCCTGAAAAAAGGAGGTGGTGGAGCTTTGGGGGCGGGTGCGTCGTCGTGCGGAGGAGGTGTACGAAGACGGGTACTTCGCGAGGAAGGTCAAAGGCGCTGGGCGCCTCGTCGCTGCGTGGAGGTGGGCTGATAAGCTCCAGCGTGCCACCGACGAGGAGCTCTGGCGGGCGCCCAACAAAATGGCAAGATCGTTCGCGCTCGTCCGCCAGCAAGAGGCAGATCAATACGTCAAGCGCTACGAGGCAGAGGAGGCGGAGTACTGCCTCCGCACTAGGAAGATGCCGCGCACCAGGGAGCTGCTGGCGAGGGGCTGCCGGAATACTGGCCCCAGGAGGGATTATTAGTTTTAGTATTGTTCGTTTTGAATTTTATGAATTGTACCTAGTAGTTAAGTATCATCACGTATATGTGATGATATTATATATATATTCTGTGATGAACTAATGAACAATTAATATATATATATATTATGAATTCCATTTTCTATCAGTTTTTGTATACTAATTTGAATCTAGCTGTTATCGTCCACATATACAGAATGGAAAGCATGTATACACACATTGAAACAGAACATATAAGAATGGAAAACAGAGTACACACATTGAAAAAGAGGAATAAACAGAGCAATACTATGATTGCTTTGAATACATAGCTATCCGCGTCGAAACGACTCAACAAAATAAAACGCGTCCATGAGACCATGACTAGCAGCCCTTGCCTATGGTAGCTCTTGGCTCTGCCTGAACTGTGCAGGCGTTCGTCCAAGCAATCGACACGTGGAGCGCGATCTCGAGCTCCAAGTTGGCTATTTCATCGGAGATCACCAACTCGAGGATGCGATGACCATGTTCCTCTACTGTGCCCAGGTGGACACCAGGGCCAAGGAGGCGGTCGAGCCTACTGACCAGCGCGTTGGCATCGAGCGGGCCGCGGACAAGGCGAGCAGCGCGACCCATGCGAACGGCGCGGTGGGCGTCCGGTGCAAGTACAGCGCAGAGGGCCTCTGCCCACTCCTGACGAGGAATGGGGGTACTGACGGGACGTGTACCCAGCTGCGACGCCGTGTCGACTGCAGGCAAGCACCGATGGATCCACTCTTGTTGTGTGGCGTGCCGCGCCTCACGCTCTGTGGCGCTCCAACGGTCTCACCATGCGGCGAGCCGTAGCCTATCGGCGTGGACGCGCCTAGCTTGCTCTGCGACGCGCCATTATCATGTTGTGTGGCAAGCTGCAGCCTGTCGGTGCTGACATGCCTATCTTGATCTGCGGCGCTCAAGCGCCATGCGCCAAAGATCTGCTCAACCCTGGTGACGACGCGCATCACGGCGTTATCCATTGCGTTGCCGGGGAGAGCCTCGGCCTCGACGGGCCGTTGCGCCTGCTCATTTTCCTCATCGACGAGGTTGATGGCAGAGACGGCGCTTTGGTGGGTTGGCATGCTTGGAAAAGGTGGATGTGCTATAGGCTGCGCTTGTCGCCTTCATGCGTCGCGCGCCGCCTAGGTTTATGCGCAATATCGCTGGGTGGCGGGAAACAGGTTAGGAAATGGCGGGGAACGGTGGCGTTTTCATAAAACGCCATCAAATTAATGGAAACTTAGCATATAAGGAACATTGAGCTAGCACAAGAAGTAGATGATGATCAGATGAACACGGACCACACTAGGGACCCGTCGGTGATGAATTCATCAATCGCAAACGGTTGAATACTAGCAAGCGTTTGCCCACAACACACACGGCTTATTCCATCACAAACATGTCGGATGGATCAACTGTATGCCATGTATCGCACATTGTCAAAAAGCAATGCGGTAGACCTTCTTTAACATGTGTTAAAAAATAAAAAAATAAAAGAAAAACAAGGACCTCGAGGTTAAATTAACTCATGGGATGGGTCGTATCAGTAATTTAATTTGATAAATACGACCCATCCTATCAGTTAATTTAACATCAACACAACTTCCCATCCAGTCACCCATCTGATGGCTGCTCCAGCCTGAGCACACTTAACTTGGGAGTTCTCTTACATGAGCTACTAGTGGAACATCTAGTCCTTGCTGATATAGGATGCCTCTTCGCATCCTTATGGCGTATCCGGATGACCGCCCGTCCCCCAATGGCCAATAGATGTTGTGAAGACAGAGCATATCACATATGTATTATTAGAAGCAACCGTCTGTGTTATTATCGGTCTTCGCACACATTTCTGATTACAGACCTGTTTGCCGCCTATCACACACATCTTGATATATTGAACTGTTTTTGTTCTCTTGTCTCAATGCAAACAGTTCATTTGAGTGAAGCGCATGCCGTATATCACACACACCTTGATCTGGCTGACCATTTCTTTTGTGTTGCCTAACCACAAACAGTTCATCCGAGTGAACCGTATGCTCTATATCGCACACACCTCCATCTGGCTGCCCGTTTCTTTTGTTCATCCTCATCGCAAATAGTTAATTGAACTGAACCGTATGCCCTGCATCACAAACGCAACTAAAATCTGAACCGTGTTTGATGCATCCTCCATCGCAAACATTTTGCACCTTTTTTGATGCGTTTTTTACACCACTGTTTGCGATTATTGCATTGCACACAGTTTCGTCGAAGGGTCTCTGATCGTAGTGTCGCGTTAGCAGCATCCTGCAGTAGTGACATTAAATGCCCAGAAACTCAATTAATGCATAAATGGGCCAAATGAACCTGGTATAATTCCAAATTTAAACACGACACTCATATAGTTCTATGTTTGCTTTGTAAAAAAATCAAGAGGGGGGCAGCGTATGTCATTTCACACACAAAGGTGACACGTTCCCTCTCGAAACCACACGCCTTCTTCAGAGAAGCTACAATTTGCAAGAAGCCTATGCCAAAACTTGTCCCAATTCGGCCAATTTTTTTACCACAGCATGTTGGTGCCATGAATTGACACCATGCCAAGTTTCATGATTTTCAGGCGAGTTTGGGATTTACAGGAATTTAAAAACCAAGTTTCTCAATGTTTCCAGCCGAGCCACGACGCCCAGATGTTTGAATTTCATTCCCATTCTTGCATGGGACCTATAAATTCACCCAAAGATGCACATGTGATTTTTCAACAAACTTTGGTGCACTGGAGCATGTGCTTGTAGTTCAAATTTGAATTGTGCACATTAAATGCCTAGAAACTCAATTAATGCATAAAAATGCCAAACAAACTTAGAATAATTCCAAATTTTAACACGACACTCATGTACTTGCATGTTCACTGTAGATAAATGTTCTAGCAATTCAAACACCATTCTTTGCCCCGTAACACCATTTTGTCTTTCAAAATAGAATAAAAAATCAGGTATACCACAAATAGTTTACTAGCAAAAATTGTGTGGGACTTGATATAAAATATCTTGGCGCATTGTCTTGTCTGGCTTACGCAACAAGCTTCGTCGTCTATAGTCCACCGCCCGCGCTTGAACCACACTTGTGTGTCAGTTTCTTGCGGCACCGAGCAAAAATTTGCTGCCACCGCGGAAATATCTATCTCCCCACCCACCAAAAGCCACATTTCCACTGTTCCTCCTTGAATTACAAGTTCAAACCTTCACTGCTGCTTACTAGCAGCGCCGCCTCCTCGCCGGCACCCTTCTTCTTGCAGCGCCGCCTCCTTGCCAGCGACCCTTCTTCTTGCTGCGCGGCCTCGTCGATATGGTCAGGCAATCCACACCCCACCCACACCATCCTCCTCCTCCCCCATCCCACATGCCCCGACCGACGGTGCAACACCTTCTGCCCAAATCACTAGCCCCGTCCTCCAATGAAGCATCGCCCACAGCCATTTTGCACGCTGTATAGCATGGAGCTCAGTAGCATCTGGCAGCGAAGAAGCAAATCGCGGTCGCACGCGCGGACGAGGTCGCGATGGCTGCCATGCGTGCCGAAAGTCAGATCTTGGAGGAGCACCTCGTCTTCGAGGCCACCATCGACACCGCCACGCAGTTGTCTACTTTAAAATATAGTTCGTGTTGTTTTCTCGAGGCCACTGCCAGTGCCTTATAGTGATTTGTCCTCTCTAATGTTAATATGCAATCTGATATTCTGAAATATAATGTTCAGTTAACAGTTTGGTCCAACAATTGCTGCATTTCGTAGTACTCCCTCTGTCCCAAAATAAGTGTCTCAACTTTGTACTAACTTTAGTACAAAGTTATACTAAGGTCAAGACACTTATTTTCGGATGGAGGGAGTAGTTCTCAAGCATTCTTGGTTTCATTAAATGTCTTATCTTCTCGTATATGTTCTATTCTGCAATGTCGTGCTCAGTTAACTGTTTTGGTTCATTTTTTCTGCTGTCCAGTTAACTGTTTGGTTCAATTTTGCAATTTGATTTTCATTTGTTGTGGGTACAATTTTGTATTGTTATGCATGTGAGAAATAAATCGAATTTGGATGTACTCAATACATATTCTACTGATAGCATGGCAACTCTCAGTTAACCCGATCAAGATCTTCCCTATATGTGTTGCAGGGAAACAATGGGAGGCACTGCCGTTTACCATCGAGGTTTTCTCATGCATGGTCCTTTCGCTAATAGAACATTATTGTGCAGTTGCAGGAATCATTCTAATATTTAGCTTTCTTACAATTTGGTCTTGCACATGTAGGTCCTGCTGTCAGAGGCTTAGACCCACTATCCGACCCATTTTGCATACGGGGAAATGATATGTCCATGAATATCAGTCAAGTCAAGAAACTCATAAAGAGTGTTAGGATAAAGAAACTTGCGACGAATAACAGCAGGATATTTGTTTGCACAATGAAGAAGACATCCGTGAACTATAGGATAGTACTAACTCTTTTACCTTTTTTCCCTTGTGCCATTTCAAAATTTATAACGGCGATTTATGCATATCTTTTGTTTTCAGCATTTTTCAAAGCAGTTCACCGATGATTACCTCTCAAACCACCTGCATGGTCAAGAGGCGAGGAAGGTATTCATTCAACACCCATGCACTACTGTAGGATGCTGCTAACACGACACTATGTGCGATGCATTAATCGCAAACAGTGATGTAAAAAACCGTCAAAAAAGATGCAAAACATTTGCGATGAATGATACATCAAACACGGTTGAGATTTTAGTTGCATGTGCGATGAGGGGCATACGGTTGATCTGTACGAACTGTTTGCGATGAGACAAAACAACTGAAACAGGCAGCTAGATCAAGGTGTGTGCGATATACGGCATAAAGTTCACTCTGATGAACCGTTTGCGATGATTGAGGTGAACACAAACGATTCGGCGTAACAAGATGTGTGTGATACCCGACAAACAGGTCGGTAATCAGAATTGTGTGCGATCATTATAGACAACCCATACGGTCTTTTTTTGTGAATTGTGTGCTCGTCGGGGCACACAGTTCAACAAACCAACCTGTGGGCCATAATGTACAAGATCTCTGTCGAATAACATATTACTAACCATCTGCGATGAGATTGACAGGATAAACAGAGATATATACAGTCTGCTTAATTTAGTCCTTCTTGTTGTTGTTGTTGTTGTTGGATGGCCCCGTGACATCGTCTTGGCGAGGACGCTTCTTGTGCTGACCGATGGCTTTTCATCGCCGCCGCCGTCGTCATCGTTGTTGCTGTCATCGTCGTCCTCCTCCTCGTTCGACCATTCCTCCTCATCATCATCGCCGTCCTCTTCTTCGTCCTCCGACGGCTCCTCGTCCATCTGGTTGTCGTCTGACGACTCCGGAGGCGGCGTCCCTTCCATGAACTGGATATAATCGAGGTCTGGGCTCGATGCCGGACTCATGGAAGACGAGCGGGATGATTCCGATGTTGACCTATCATCGAGCGCCAGACTGCTGGCCGAACTGTCGTCCTCGCTGTCGCTCGACATGGCTGCAGAGTGTGTGCCAGTGTGTAGCGTGGGCTGCCGGGGACGATGAAGATGGTGGACACTTAAGCGGGGTATGCAGAGAAGAGGAACTACCAATTGAAGCGGGGTTTTTTTGCGTGGGGGGATTGAAGCGGGGGTTGACGTATTATTTAACCGCTGATATAATCAATCGCAATTATTTGTACCCAGTCACTCCAAATTCCCGGGGTTGCGTGGGGCTCCTATTGGCTATTTGGTTGGTTTCCTTTTTCCGGACAAAAACAAGGAACGAGTTTTGGGATTATGCACCGGTACCGGTACGAACGGAGTAGGATAGTTGGCAAGCAATACATCGAGCTCTTCTTATTGATAAAGCCAGTAATAAGCAAACTAGAAAGGAAAAGAAAAAAGACAAAGAAAAATATCTGCACGAATCATCGCGTAACACGGCATAGGACCTAGATGTGCATTACTTAGAGCACATCTAGATGTGCTTTAGCAATACTGTCAAACAAAACCCCTAATCATCATTGCAAACAACGCATAGAACATGGCTAATGCGACAACCACAACTACACAGGCTAGTTCCTTCTTGTCTCTTGCTTTCATCTATTGCCTGTGATTGATTCTTTCTTGCTTCATCATTCTGATTGTACATTCCAGATCAGCCAGTTTCTTCTTTAGCTTTACGTTATCTTCTACGATCTTGGTGATTACACTCCGAGCCCTGCCATGCCATTCTTCATCCAGCCAGTTAACAAAGGCACAAGTCTCATATCCCTGCCAATGTTAAATAGTATTCAGGATGAGCGGTGGCATTAACTGAAGTAAAATGATGAACTTAATTAGCACTAACCTCTAAGGGCAACTGAGAAACCGCCTGCCAATGTCGAATCCCTCTGTGCATACACATCAAGCGGGAGTGTGCCCATGCACACAACTCAGCTTTTGGTACTTCTTGGTGGCGCAAAACTCGGAGTCGAACTCGTGTTGCGGGAGTCTGGAGTCATGCTCCGGATCCAGCGGCAGATCGCTTTCCTGGGGGGAGGGGGGTCATTCAGGACGGATTCAGCAAGGAGCTATACTTTGGACATGCTAAAAAAGATCGGGATAGATTGGAACCTGACAGGGCGATTCGGATCTGTAGTACACCTGCCTTCTGATGACCTTAGGCAAGTGCTCGGCGGTGACTGCCGTCATGGCGGTGATACGAGCAGGAGCAGCCGCACCGAAACCTTCAGCACCACTCGTCCGCATTCCCCCAATGTCAGTGCCATGCGTGGGAATTTGGAGGCTATGTAGGGATTTGGGGGGAATGGGGAAACTGTGGAGATAAGCTAACGGTCGCGAACTACTTATGGCACTATATGTTGTATACGGCACACTGTTTATACATGTCATTTTTGTTAGGTATTACAACGTCACACACGATTTCCGCACCAAACCGTGTGAGAAGACAATGTAGGTTAGACATGGTTGCCGTTACATAACCGTATGTGATGTACTACACTGTCCATATAATTGAGTTACAGTGAGATATCATGTAAACAGCCGCTCTGCAGATATCCGTAAAAAAACAGCCGCTCTGCATATAGAGATGGCAGTGGCGGCCTAGGTGGCGGCCTAGGCAGCGGCTACCGGAGAAGAGGTAAATCCTCGGTCGGTGGTGGTGCCGGCGTCATAGGAGGGCAATCCTCGGTCTCTGGCGGGAGATAGGAGTAGCTCAACCATCGAGGTCGGCGGCGGCATGATTCGAGCTCATCCATCGCGGTCAATGGCGGGATAGTGGAGGTCGAACTTCAGGCGGCAGCTGCACTAAGCTTTGCTCCTCGACCCTGCTGTCTCGGTGTGCCGCCGCATCGCGCTTGTCTGTCTGCTGGGTGGAGGTCGCCGCGCGGCTAATTAATTAAGGTATTCTTTTCATGAGTGGCTTAATTAAGGTATTCAATTCCTAAGGGTAGTGTTGTACTAGTACTCTGCGTGTAAATTTACTGGCCATTAATTTTTGTCATTGCATGTCTGGATAACAACATGGAGCGCCCTCAGTAATTATGAAAATAAAACCTTGTGATTCATGTATGCATCTTTGGGCAGCAGTTAATCCGTGTATTAATCTTGTTGTTTTGTTTCTAATTACCATTTGTGTGCTGCAGATGGAACGATCTCGATGGATGAAGAATCGGAAAACCGCAGATTTTATCAGTGGCGTGACAGAGTTCATGAATTTGGCTAAAAGTACAAAGAAGAGAATTGGTGATGCGGATTACATCCTGTGTCCATGTACTGATTGTGCCAATACAGAGTCACATGAAGTTGCAGATATCCATATGCACTTAGTCTCTAGGGGATTCATTGATGGATATACACGTTGGACCAGACACGGTGAAGAGGAGGTCATGGATGAAGATACCCAGGGCAGCGAGATGCCAAACTCCGATCAGTGTCACATGGATGTTGAATCTAACATCAGGGCAGAGGCGTCAAGCTACCAATGGAACACCGGAAAGCCGAAATGCCCACTGGAAAATCAAGACATCGACGCAGATGACGACGATCTTGATATGCCAGATTTTGCTGCTATGATTGCAGATTTCAAGGGACCAAAAAAGGACATGATTGGGTACAAGGATCTGCCAACCATTGATGCGGACTCCAAGAAAGAATTATATCCAGGTTGCAAAAAGAAATATTCCAAGTTGAGTGCCACCCTAGCGCTTCTCAGATTTAAAGCAGCAAACAGTCTATCAAACAAGGGCTTCACAGAGATGTTAGGTCTTTTCAAAGAAATTCTTACGAAAGATAATGTGCTCCCCAGAAGCACGAATGAAGCGAAGAAAATTGTTTGCCCATTGGAACTTGAAGTACAGAAGATACACGCTTGTGTGAATGATTGTATATTGCCGTGGTGAGCACAAAGATTTGCGTGCATGTCCCACATGCAAGCATTCACGATACAAGCGCAGGAGAGCAAAGGACAAGTACAAATTGGACGATGAGATCAAGACAGGAATCCAGTTCAAGGTTGTTTGGTACTTGCCTTTAATTCCAAGGTTGAGGCGTTTGTTTGCAAACCCTAGAGAGGCAAAGAGGTTGCGGTGGCATCATGATGAGCGAATTGTGGATAGGTTTATGAGGCACCCGAAAGGTGGGGCTTAGTGGGAATTAATTGACAACAAGTTTGAAATTTTTGCCAAGGATCCTAGAAGTATGAGGCTCGGGGAGTGTACTGATGGGATGAATCCTTTTGGCGATTTGAGCACCAATCACAGCACATGGCCGGTGCTTCTGTGCATATATAACCTAGCTCCTTGGTTGTGTATGAAGAAAAAATACATTATGATGTCAATGATTATCCAAGGCCCGAAGCAACCTGGAAATGACATCGACATTTACTTTTAGCTACTGGTAGAAGAACTGCTGACCGTGCGGATAGATGTGCCTGCTGTAAAATGTTATGATGCTTACAGAAAGGAGATTTCCGATCTACATGCGATGCTGGTGCACACCATTCAAGATATGCCAGCTTTAGGCAACACATCGAGGAAGAAAACAAAGGGGGATGTAGGGTGTGTCACATGCATGGATAGGATAGCTAGCAGAAGACTTCCGAACTCGCACAAAACAGTGTATTTGCGTCATCGTAGGTTCTTACGGAAACCTCACCCATACCGAAAGATGAAAGCTGAATTTGATGGTACGACAGAGGCAGGTGCAGGCCCAAGACCCTATGATGGGGAGGTGGTCCACAACATGGCTAAAAAAATTAATGTTGTGCTTGACAAGAACCACCCTTTGACGATGAAACAAACACCCAAGGGTCAAGTGTTTAAGAAGAAATCGGTGTTCTGGAAATTACCTTACTAGGAGATTCTACGTGTACGTCACTGCATCCATGTCATGCACGTAGAGAACAACGTATGTGAAAGCATCCTTGGTACTCTGCTCAAGATTAAAGGTCAAAGAAAGGATGGTGACGGTTCACGGCTCGATATGCTTGCTGATCAATCAAAATGCAAGAGTGAAGTAGAAGATGATGACAAATTCATCAAAGCTCGCCAGAGTTACAATTTCAGTACAAAAGAAGCAACACAGTTCTTCACCTATTTGTTGTCAGTTAAGACACCCTCTTCCTACTGCGCAAACATCAGAAGTCTCGTGGATGTGAGCTCAGGTAAAATGAAGTTGGGACACATGAAGTCACATGATTGCCACGTAATGTTGACACAAATACTCCCGGTGGCCATCAGGAATCTGATGGACAAAGATATAAGAAACACACTCATTGACCTCTGTGATTTCTTCAACCAACTATGGCAGAAAGTTGTAGATCCTGAAGAGTTGGATCATATGCAAGATGATATTGCAAGAATATTGTCCAACCTAGAGATGTTTTTCCCACCGTCATTCTTTGATGTCATGGTCCATCTCACTGTGCACCTTGTCGACGAGATAAAGTATTGTGGTCCTGTGTTTCTTCGCAACATGTATCCTTCGAGCGGTTCATGGGAATACTGAAGCGCTTTTGTCGGAACCGAAACCATCTAGAGGCAAGCATCCTACAAGGTTATACCGCGGAGGAGGTGGTTGAGTTTTGCACCGAATACATGAAACAAAGACCTATAGGTTTGCCCCTCTCTCGCCACGAGGGAAGGCTGAAAGGTAAGCCGGTCCTTGCTGGCACGCAAATGGCTGCACCCGGAGAATTGGCAGAGAAAGCCCATTTGACGGTACTACTTAACAGCCCAGTTCTCAGCGCTTATGCCGCAGAACACTTTGCGGAGATACGCCAAAGCTTCTTACCAATGGTGCCTTCATCAGATGTGGAGATGAAGGAGCACACTAAGAACTACGCCGAATGGCTGAAGAATCGTTTGGCACAAGGATCCATCGATGACATTGCTACGTGGTTGGCACAAAAGCCATCACCTACGGTGTTGACGTACCAAGCATATGACATAAATTGATACACGTTCTACACTGAGGAACGTGATCAGAAGACCTCATATCAGAACAGCTATGTTCGAATAGAATGCATGACTGTAAATGAAGCTGATAAAAGGGTATACTATGGAACCATCAAAGAGATTTGGGAGCTTGACTATGTGAAAGTTAAGGTGGCATTATTCAGGTGCGCATGGATCCCTCTTGGTCAGGTAAGGATTGATGAGTACAGGAAGACCTATGTTAACAGAACAACGATGGCATATCACGCGGACCCATTCATTCTTGCCAGCGATGCTACCGAGATTTTCTTTGTGGATGACCCCTTGCATAAGAACTGCCATTTAGTGATGCATGGGAAGAGAAAGGGTACTGGGTGTCGACGATGTTGCCGATGAGGACGAGTACGATGAATTTGATGAGTTGCCAGCTAAGGGATCACGCACCCGTGTAACAAAGAAGCGTAAAATCATCATAAAACCCTAGTTCATTCGGGGTCAACGTAATGATCCCAGTTCCCCCATGTACATGGGAATTAAGCCATAGGACTAGTCTTTATGCCTACCCTGCAACTTAATTTGTTCAATTTAGAACTGTCACGTGTACTGAATTTGTGAGTTATGCACGGTTTTCTGTTGATGTAAGAACCGTTAATATGTTGAACTTGATATGCTGTCAGCTCAGGCAATGAATATGAACTGTTTTTTGTTGTTATTATTATTATTATTATATCATAGAGGGAGCACACTCAATTGATCTCACTACAGTATGCGTGAACAAAAATAGGCAATCTGGTTTGCGAATAGCACACGGTTCGTTGACGAAAGTCGTGTGCCGACCAAACCCCGCCACCCCGCCCACGATCTGAGTCATGCTTTCGGATTGGCCAGAACCTAAACCCCATGGATTGTACGTCTGCACCATTAGATGCTCCCAGATCGAACGGCGATCCTCATCCCTTTCGACAGCACATGCAGTTCCGGTTGTAATTTTATTTTTATGCACAAAATGCACGTTAATCTCAAAAAATGTCTTAAATATAGCTAACGATACCTGAAATGCGCCAGAAAATCAAACCCGTGGTATAATGGTGATTGCGTACCGTGGAAATTTTTATGAGGCCAAACGATGAAGTCACCGGCCACAGGAGTTTGAATTGACACGTCTCCTTTTGGAAACCATGATCCTTCACGTGAGATGCTCCGGTTTGGAAGGAGCAGTCATCAAAACTTGTGCCAAACTTTACCATTTTTTTCCACGGGGTCGTGAGAGCACGCCACGGGTACACATTGATTTTGATGGTGTCCGAACTCCATCTGAATTTCCTGTAATTAAAATACCAACTAGGCCTACGCTAGTGGCCGCACCTCGCGGCCGGAATGTTTGAAACTTCTCCCCGCTTCTCGAACAAACGGATGAAACTCACAAAGCGACGCACAAATGATCTGTACACCTTCTTTGATAGGCTGATAGTAAGGGGGTATCATAGCTAGTATCATGCATGCCAACTAGGCAATTTTGATGTGTTGTCGTAGAATTAAATGAAGAAAGAGAGGGTTAAGTATCATATCATGAAACTGTATCATAATAAATGCTATGCTACTATGTGTCATGCATGACAATATAAATAAAGTATTACATATGATACTAGCTACTCTATGATACCATGCATTGGACTAGCCACAGTGGGAGTAACTTCAGTAGTAACATCGAGTCCAACTCAACAAATTTGCTTATGTGGCAATGAGTTAATGAGGAGAGAGGTAGTTTGACTAACTTAGCTAGTTACTATAACATCACATGTCCCAATGCAATATGAGTCTATAACCTAATAAATGAGGCTTTGCATGTTACCATACTTATGTTACTACCCACTACGAAAGGTAGTAACATAGTCTAGGGATATGTGTATATTACTAGTGTATGTTACTCTCCATTATGGCTAGTCTTAGAGCAAGTACAATAGAGTGACATAAGCAGGCTATAAGGAATAGAATAATATATATGTGCTTATTAGTTGGAGGAAAGAGAAGAGGAGAGAGAAGAGAAGCAGGCTCTTGGTTAGTAGAGCCAGCTGCAACACGAGACCCAAGACACTTTGTGAGGATGTAAGGTGGGCAAACTATTGATAAACTAGTACATATTTAAAACTTATTATTGTACATGCCCGCTAAGAGGTTGGCTGTATATGACATGGCAACTTCTTATAGCCGACCATTGGATGTATTATTAACCATGCTCTTAGTGAGGTAGCTAGTGTATCATAGACTAGCTAGTATCATACTCCCTCCTTTCCGGTTTAGGCTGGTTGTAATGGTAGTATCATAAGCGGTATCATGCATGCCAACTAGACTTTCTGGATGATATGGCACACAATTAAATGAGGAAAGAGAGGATGTGGTATCATATCATGATACCGTATCATATTAAATGTTGTACTACTTTGTGTGACGCATGACAATTAATAAGGCAATCAAAGATACTAACTTATGATACCATGCATTACGGAAGTAGTATCATACACTAGTATATATCATATGCATGATACTAGTATATGATACTCCCCATTACAACCAGCCTTATAGGGCTCAATTCAAAAATCTCACCAACCAAGGTAGATGGTGAGTGGTGGAATACTTTTTGTAGTTTGCAAAAACACCCAATTAATGCTTTTGTTTTCCTCAAAAAATTATGTTTTCCAATGTACTAATTGCAATACATGCATGCATAAAGTACATGCATTGGTCAACTTTCTCTTAATACTTGCATGCAATGATTTAATGCACCTTGGAATCTGAACATGTGATGGGGAACAACCAAATTGAGCCTTAGACTAACCACAATGGGTAGTAACATAGAGTAGTAACATGCCCATGTTAGTACTCTATATTACTACCTCTATAGTGGGGAGTAACATATGTGTGGTAACATGCAACACTTCATTTATTAGGCTATAGACTCATCTTGCCTTGATATGTGTGATGTTACTCATACTAGTAGTAACTAGCTATGTTACCACATGCCTCTCTTTCTTCATTTATTGCTTGTCACATCATCTATTTTATCTAGATATGTGTGATGTTACTACCTATGTTACGCCCACTGTGGGTAGTCTTATAAAATGGAAAAACTAAAATTTTGAGATAAGCCTATAAATCGGAAAGGAGGGAGTATATATGCATCATACTAGTATATGATCGGTAATACCTCCGTAATGCGCGCATGCATAGTATCATAAGTTAGTATCTTAGGTTGCCTTATTAATTGCCATGCATGACACAAAGTAGTACAACATTTAATATGATACGGTATCATGATATGATACCACACCCTCTCTTTCCTCATTTAACCGTGTGCCACATCATCCAAAAAGTCTAGTTGGCATGCATCATACCGCTTGATACTCCCATATTACGACCAACCTTATTAGGGTGGCCATAGTGGGGGTATCATAGCCGGTATCATGCACTCGGGAATAGCAAATATGATGATGTGGCAAAGAAGCAGTAACATAGGTAGATACCGTAACATATATATATATATATATAATAAATGATATACTACTTTGTGTCATGCATGGCCATAAATACGGTCATCTATGATATATACTACTCTATGATACTATATATGCACTATGAAGGTACGTACGTAGTATCATACACTAGTAACATATGCATGATACTATATATAGTATATGATACTCCCCACTATATAAGGCTGGCCATAGTGATGGTATCATAGCCGACGATGTCATGCACCCGGAAATAGCAAGTATGCTGATGTGGCAAAGAATTAAATATATATAGAGAGGGTTAGAGTAACATATAGGTAGATATCGAATCATGTTAAATGCGATGCTAATTTGTGTCATGCATGGCAATAAATATGATCTATGATACTATACTCTATGTATTACGCTATGCGCTATAATTAATTAAAGGTAGTATCATACACTAGTATCATATATATATATATGCATGATAGTAGTATATGACACTCTCCACTATGAGTAGCCTAACCCACATGTAGTTGTAGTAGGGTTTTTGGCTTTAATTAATTATATATGCACTAAAATGCAATGCAAGGTAAGTGCAAAGAATGACTTAAACATAGCAGACGACCTGAAATGGACCGGAACGATGTAGCTAGTAACTGACGATTTGTAGTCCAAAGTGCCGCATCTCCTTTTGGAAACTATGATCCTTCTTGTGAGATGTTCCGGTATGGAAGGTGCGAGCACCAAAACTTGTGCCAAACTTTACCAAATTTTTTCCATGCGATCGTGAGAGCACGCGACAGTGACACAATGATTTTCGTTATTTTTCGGACTCTATATGCATCTCCTAAAATTAAAATACCAACAAGGCCTACGCCTCTGGCCGCACCCTGCGGCCGAAATATTTGAAGTTTTTTTCCCGTTTCTTGCACAATGAATGAAAACTCGCAAAGAGACACACAAAAGATCTTGCTAACACACACGTGTAGTTGCGACTATATATATATACCTACAAATGAGATCTCTTTTTTGCATATTCATAGTTTGAGATTGCTAGCGAGGCCTGCCGCCTAGTAAAATGTACCAGAAAATCAAACCATAGCGTACAATCATGAGTTCTTACCGTGGAAAAAAATTGGAGGCGAAACGATGAACTCATGTTTTCATTCGAACAAAAATATGATGTTAGGTAATGTAAATGTTTTCAAAGAGAACACGGTTCACTCACGAAAGCCGTGTGTCCACTAAACTGTGGCCGATGCCGCCCCTCTGCCACGCGCGCGATCTGAGTCGTGCGTTCTGATTGGCCAGAACCCAAACCCCACGGATCGTATATCTGCACCGTTGGATTCTCCTTGATCGAAAGGTGATCCTCATCCCTTTCGACAACACATGTAAATGTTTTCAAATAGCCCCTCCAAAAAAATGTTTTCAAATAGCACACGGTTCACACACGAAAGCCGTGTGCCTACCAAACCGTGGCCGATGCCCCCCTTTGCTGCGCGCACGATCTGAGTTGTGTGTTCTGATTGGCTAGAACCCAAACCCCACGGATCGTACATCTGCACCATTGGATTCTCCCAGGTCGAACGACAATCCTCATCCCTTTCGACAGGAAATGCAGTCCGGCTAGGAATTGATTTATATGCCAAAATGCACGGTAAATGCCAAAAATGACTTACATATAACACACTAGACCTGAAGTGCGCGAGCAAATCAAACCCGTGGTATAATTGTGATTGCTTTACGTGGGAAAAATTTAGAGGCGAAACGATGAACTCACGTCTTCGTTTCAAAATTAGTACGTCTTCATTTCAAACGAAATTATTCTGTTTGTGCACACGAGCGTTTAGAGGCAACCGTTTGCATAGGCCTTTCTGCGTGCGCTGCGACCGGGGATATTTTCACCCTTTTCACCTAGGCCGCCAACACCCGGAGTCCCCAACACCCCCCACCGTCCGCCCGCGTTTCACTCAACTAGTCCACCCAATCTCCATCGCCAGCTCGCCCCTCCCCCAGATCCACAGCAGAACCCTCTCCGGCGCCGCCGTGCTCACCTCGGTCGTGTGCCCGCTCTTTGGCATCAAGCCTACCTCCACTGCCGTTCCTAATATGCGGCGGCCCGCGCCTCGCCGTCTTTGTTTGCTCGTCGGCCACCCTCGAGCATATCGATGTAGTAACCCTCGCCTCTCATGTGGTCCGGCCGGGTTTGCATTAAGAAGCCTATTAGTTACTGCTCTCCATCGCGGTGAGGCATATTTCCTCGCAATCCCTCTTCCAATTTCGCTCCGTATGTTCCCAAATTGGCTATAAAATAACGGAGAGCATATATATGTTCATTATCTACCTTCCTTACTACATATAAGCTGTATTTGTTCCAATAAGTTACTGCCTATTTACAGATCGCAGGCGCCCGAGTCACACAAACTTGACAAATTAGTCGTACATTTTCTAAATTATTGCATGGCATGTTTAGAAAGCTTGATACCAAGTTGTTAGTTTTATGCTTATCCTCCTTTCCTGAGTTTGGCAAGTGTTCTCTGTAGATGCCGAGTAGCAGCGGCAACACTCATGCTTCAGGCGATGTATCTTCATCTAATTCGGACAACCCTAGGTCTTCAGCAGATTGTGAGGGATCAAGTAATCTTGAATGGGGTAGAGCTGCAGCAATTACCCTTCCGGTCAGGACACTGAGGAACGCTCCAAGGAAGCCCACACACCAGCCTAAAGGTGTATATGATGTAACCGAGATTGATTTAAAGTCTTGGGCACCAACTAAACCAGATAAAGCACGCACGAGGTTTAGGAGTGTGTGTGGATTTGTTGGTAGGGCAAGGCTCAACATTAATCTGCCGGGGTTTCGGAAGGCTGACACAGAAACGCGGCGAAGGATAGTCCAGGAGATCATGGATCACTTCAACGTTCCAGAGCAGTGGAGAATGCAGGTGGAACACGTTGCACTGAAGAAGGCTAGGGATGCTTGGAGAAACGGGAAGCACGTGTTGTACAAGAAGTACTTGAGTGAAGGCAAGGACCCAATCCCCGCATACCCCCAAATTACAAAGGCAGACTGGGCAGAATTCAAAAGGCAACTAAAGAGTTTGCTGAGAAGAGTTTCAAGCAATCGGAACTTCAGAAGAAGGGGCGAACGCGCCAGAGACTACTTGCGGGCACGTGCAAAGAGGCGTGATGACATAATTTATTACTTTGAAAACTCACGTGACGCCGAACTGTATCAAGTGATGTTAGAGGATTCCAAGATCCCTGGAAGGTTCTATAGGAACTCAGAGCCATGTGACATTCTGTCCATTGCTTTGGAAACAAAAGAGCCCCCTGGCCGTGCAAGGGGTATAGGTGTTAATGTCCTGCACAAGAGGGCTTTCACACTCAGCAAAGAAGAGAGACTCAGCATGAAAAAGGCGAGGAGTGAAATGAAGCAGAATGCATTGTATGAAAGGTTGAGGAAGGAGATTTATCTGGCTTTTCGAAAGGATGTTGAGGAGTCAATGATGATGCAGAAGACTCTAACACTGACAGATAGCCAGCAGATGGGAGGGGAGGCGGGCATGGAGGATGCTGCTTATTGCGTGACAACACTGCACAAGATTAGCTGTGCATCAGCTAACCCCAGCGACACTGAGACTGCAGCTGCTCGTGATAATGCCATATCTGATCTATCTGGAATGAAAGACATACTGAAGGGCATGCTTACACATTATGAAGGTACATTAAAATGTGCAACAGCCTGGGTTTGCCCACCCTTCTTGGAAGATGGCCTCTTCTTGGACAATGTGCCATTGAAGCCGGGTTGTGTGAAGTGTTACGTGACTGAAGTAAAGCCTAGATTCAATGAATTTGCCCTGAAGAATATCCTAGGAGACTTCGATGAGCAAAGGACCTTGGGATAAACACTGTTACATCACATCCAGTGGCCACGATAGGAAATAGAGTTCATCGATGAGATCCCTGAAGCCTCGCCAAGAGCAACCACTATCGCCCCTCAATCGGTGACGCTCTCATTGCCACAGCAGCTCTCGCGGGCTGATGCATCAACCTGTGATCAGCCGGCCCGACTTTGTGGCGTACAGGCCATGTCATCCTCCGCCCAAAAGCAGCCAGTGGCAAGGCCTACAATTGCTGAAGATGCACCACCGGTTCAGATGCTGGACACTGAAGCAGCGGGGGGAGACCCAGCTGCAGCACATGCTCAGCAGACCAACTTGGTGGAACAGACTGCTAAGCAGTCTGTCGGTCCAAAACCGACTGCTCATCAGTCCGTCAGTCCACAGTCGCGTGATCAGCATACCAATGCGTCAGCACTTCCTGCTCAGCAAACCAACGCATTGGCATGGCCTCCTCAGCACACTGACAAGTTGGCACCACCTGCGCAAAAACCCGACATAGCCTCAATGCATGGTCAGCAGTCCGACGCCACTGCTCCTACAGCCTAGCAGTCCGTCACAGCAGCACCGCCAGCTCAGCGGTCCGGCATAGATAAACCATCTGCTAAGCAGTCCGTCCAAGCTTCACTGTCTGCTCAGCAGTCTACCTTGCAGGCAACCAGACGTTCTGCCAGAAATGCTTCAAGTACCAAGAAGGAAGTGGCCAAAAAGGCTACACCCACGACCACGAGGAAGCGCAGCGGGAAAGTGAAGAGGAAAGAGAGTGATTGCCTCTTACTTAAAGCACTCATCACCCAGAACCAAATTAACAGCAGCTTGTTCGAACCAGGGAGTAATATTATTTCCGATGCCATGGATGATGAAGAAGTATGTTTGTTGGTTGCTAAAAGTAAAGCAGACGTACTTCAAGCACTCTATTACGTCCATGGCCAACCATTTCTTGTTGGTGAATACTTTGATGAGTGCAGCTCCAGTTGCCGCGAGTTACATGAATATTGCATGGATCTAATGTCAGCAGGTCACCATGGTTTGCTAGTCCACTACAACAGAGATCATTTCCGACACGATGCTGGTTCCATCGATGTGAGTTTCGAGGACTTACATCTCTTCTTCAACTTCAACGTGCTCAATGCCACTCTTGTTAGATGCCTGATTTTGTAAGTACTTAACAAGCTCTGATCAACTTCTCCATACAAGGGTGTAAATGATAAACAACTAACTGCATTTTATTCCTCTCTGGGGATTGAACGCGCGGAGAAGAAAAAGGGAGAGTGTGTATTTCATAGATCCTGAATTAGCAAATGGCACAACAATACATGGTAAGGACCTACGGGGTTGGGCCGTTAACACGGTCGTCCGTCTCTTTGAAAACACGTCCCATTCAGAATCATTTCTCTGGCCATATCATGAATGGTAAGTCAAGTAAACAGCCACGCATACACTTATTGTCTTTCAGATTTTGACATAATTCATAGAGAGCCACAAAACCACTTTTCCACCGCCGCAACCTTCTGTACCCGTGAGATCCCATCTTTATTAGATATGACTTTTGCGAGTGACCGTGAAGGGATTGACAACCCCTTTATCGCGTTGATTGCAAGGTTCTTAATTGTTTGTGCAGGTACTAGGTGACTTGTGCGTTGTCTCCTACTGGATTGATACCTTGATTCTCAAAACTGAGGGAAATACTTACGCTACTTTGCTGCATCACCCTTTCCTCTTCAAGGGAAAACCAACACATGCTCAAGAGGTAGAAAGAAGGATTTCTAGCACCGTTGCCGGGGAGATCTACGCCAAGTCAAGACATACCAAGTACCCATCATAAACTCTTCTCCCTCGCATTACATTATTTGCCATTCACCTCTCGTTTTCCTCTCCCCCACTTCTAAAACGATTTTCGAAAACCTTTTCCTTTTCTTCGCCCTTCTTCCGTTCGTCCTTTTGTTTGCTCGTGTTGCCATGTGCAGTCTATTTGCTTGCATCTTCGCTTGCTAAAAATCTATTGTTATGGATCCTCATCCTCTTGCTAATCTTTTTAAAAGATCCAATTATGATGAACCACTTGCTGGTGAGTTTTGTGCACTAGATTATCTTTATGAGGTTTTGCTTGAAAATCGTGAATCTGAAAATTATGATGAAGTGTTGAAAGAAGAAACTTATGAAGTGATTCACGATAGCTCCTTGAATGAAAAGCATGATTGCAATAATATTATTATAAATTCTATTAATGTCAATTATGTTAATGATATGCAAAACCCTAAGCTTGGGGATGCTAGTTTTGCTATGTCCACTACTTGTTGCAATGATCATGATTGGGGTGATTCTTCTTACAATCTTGAAAATTTATTTAAGCCCCATGATGAATATGAGATTGATAATAATGTTTGTAATAATACTGAAAGTGGGTTTGGAAGAGTGTCAACTTTAGATCCCACATATTTGGATAATGTTCAATCTTATGAAGTTTTTGATAAAAGTGGGTTTGGAGAGGTCATGACTTTAGTTAATGATATTCCCACTATTTTGGAAGAGTGTCAACTTTGCATGCATGTGGATCATGTAGAGAAAAATTTATGTGAGAGCTATATTGTTGAATTTGAATATGATCCCACATGTAATTATTATGAGAGAGGAAAATATGGTTGTAGAAATTTTCATGTTACTAGATTACCTCTCATTATGTTGAGATTGTTATTAGTTCTCACTTCTTTCTTGCATATGCTAGTTTTTGCTTGTCTTGATAATTTATTTGCCTATAAGATGCCTATGCATAGGAAGTATGTTAGACTTAGATGTGTTTTTCATATGCTATATGATGCTCTCTTTGTGCTTCAATTCTTGTCTTTCATGTGAGCATCATCGAAATTATCAATGCCTAGCTAGGGGCGTTAAACGATAGCGCTTGTTGGGAGGCAACCTAATTTTATTTTTGTTCTTTGCTTTTTGTTCCTGTTTAGTAATAAATAATTCATCTAGATTCTTTTTAGATGTGGTTTTATGTTTTAATTATTGTTTGTGCCAAGTAGAACCGGAAGACTTGGGTGAAGTCTTTGCGATCTTGCTGTAAAAAACAGAAACTTTTGCGCTCACGAGATTAGCTGCCATTTGTTTTACTGGAGAGTGCTTTTAGGTTTATTCTTTCTGCAGATGATTAATATACAAATTCCTCACGTCCACCAATTTATTTCAGAATGTTTTGAGTTCCAGAAGTATTCGAACAAGTCAGATTGCTACAGAGTGTTCTGTTTTGACAGATTCTGTTTTTCGTGTGTTGTTTGCTTATTTTGATGAATCTATGAGTAGTATCGGGGGGTCTGAACCATAGAGAAGTTGGAATACAGTAGGTTTAACACCAATATAAATAAAGAATGAGTTCACTACAGTACCTTAAAGTGGTGGTTTATTTTCTTATACTAACGGAGCTCATGAGATTTTCTGTTGAAGTTTTGTGTTGTGAAGTTTTCAAGTTTTTGGGTAAAGATTTGATGGATTTTGGAATAAGGAGTGGCAAGAGCCTAAGCTTGGGGATGCCCAAAGCACCCCAAGGTAAAATTCAAGGACATCCAAAAGCCTAAGCTTGGGGATGCCTCGGAAGGTATCCCCTCTTTCGTCTTCGTCTATCGGTAACTTTACTTGAGGCTATATTTTTATTCTCCACATGATATGTGTTTTGCCTGGAGCGTCTTGTATGATTTGAGTCTTTGCTTTTTAGTTTACCACAATCATCCTTGCTGTACACACCTTTTGGGAGAGACACGCATGAATCAGAATTTATCAGAATACTCTATGTGCTTCACTTACATCTTTTTAGCTAGATAATTTTGCTCTAGTGCTTCACTTATATCTTTCTAGACACGGTGGTGGTTTTATTTTATAGAAATTATTGATCTCTCATGCTTCACTTATATCATTTTGAGAGTCTTTTAGAACAGCATGGTAATTTTCTTTGGCTATAAAATTAGTCCTAATATGATGGGCATCCAAGATGGGTATAATAAAAACTTTCATATAAAGTGCATTGAATACTATGAGAAGTTTGATTCCTTACGATTGTTTTGATATATGAAGATGGTGATATTAGAGTCATGCTAGTTGAGTAGTTGTGAATTCGAGAGGTACTTGTGTTAAAGTTTGTGATTCCCGTAGCATGCACGTATGGTGAACCGTTATGTGATGAAGTCGGAGCATGATTTATTTTTTGATTGTCTTCCTTATGAGTGGCGGTCGGGGACGAGCGATGGTATTTTCCTACCAATCTATCCCCCTAGGAGCATGCGCGTAGTACTTTGTTTCGATAACTAATAGATATTTGCAATAAGTATGTGAGTTCTTTATGACTAATATTGAGTCCATGGATTATACGCACTCTCACCCTTCCACCATTGCTAGCCTCTCTAGCACCGCGCAACTTTCGCTGGTACCATAAACCCACCAGTTACCTTCCTCAAAACAGCCACCATACCTACCTATTATGGCATTCCCATAGCCATTCCGAGATATATTGCCATGCAACTTTCCATCGGTCCGTTTATTATGACACGCTTCATCATTGTCATATTGCTTTGCATGATCATGTAGTTGACATCGTATTTGTGGCAAAGCCACCTTCGTAAATTTTTCATACAAGTCACTCTTGATTCATTGCACATCCCGGTACACCGCCGGAGGCATTCACATAGAGTCATATTTTGTTCTAAGTACTGAGTTGTAATTCTTGAGTTGTAAGTAAATAAAAGTGTGATGATCTTCATTATTAGACCATTGTCCCAGTGAGGAAAGGATGATGGAGACTATGATTCCCCCACAATTCGGGATGAGACTCCGGACGAAAAATAAAAAAAGAGAAAAAAAAGAGGCCATAAAAAAGGGGGAGAAAGGCCTAAATAAAAAAATGAGAGAAAAAGAGAGAAGGGGCAATGCTACTATCTTTTTTCCACACTTGTGCTTCAAAGTAGCACCATGATCTTCATGATAGAGAGTCTCCTATGTTGTCACTTTCATATACTAGTGGGAATCTTTAATTATAGAACTTGGCTTGTATATTCCAATTATGGGCTTCCTCAAAGTGCCCTAGGTCTTCGTGAGCAAGCGAGTTGGATGCACACCCACTTAGTTTCTTTTTGAGCTTTCATACACTTATAGCTCTAGTGCATCCGTTGCATGGCAATCCCTACTCACTCACGTTAATATCTATTGATGGGCATCTCCATAGCCCGTTGATATGCCTAGAGTATGTGAGACTATCTTCTCCTTTTTGTCTTCTCCACAACCACCATTCTATTCCACCTATAGTGCTATGTCCATGGCTCACGCTCATGTATTGCGTGAAGATTGAAAAAGTTTGAGAACATCAAAAGTATGAAACAATTGCTTGGCTTGTCATTGGGGTTGTGCATGATATAAATACTTTGTGTGATGAAGATAGAGCATAGCCAGACTATATGATTTAGTAGGGATAGCTTTCTTTGGCCATGTTATTTTGAGAAGACATGATTGATGTATTAGTTTGCTTGAAGTATTATTATTTTTATGTCAATATCAAACTTTTGTTTTGAATCTTTTGGATCTGAACATTCATGCCACAATAAATAAAATTACATTAATAATTATGATAGGTAGCATTCCACATCAAAAATTCTGTTTTTATCATTTACCTACTCGAGGACGAGGAGGAATTAAGCTTGGGGATGCTTGATACATCGCCAACGTATCTATAATTTTTTATTGTTCCATGCTATTATATTATCTGTTTTGGATGATTAATGGGATTTAATGTTCTCTTTTACATTATTTTTGGGACTAACCTATTAACCGGAGGCCCAGTGCTAGTTTCAGTTTTTTTTTGCCTATTTTAGAGTTTCGCAGAAAAGGAATATCTAACGGAGTCCAAACGGAATGAAACCTTCGCAATGATCTCTCTTGGACCGAAAGCAACCCAGAAGACGTGGAGTTGAAGTCTGGAACTCTACGAGGCGGCCACGAGGCAGGAGGGCGCCCCCACCCTTGTGGGCCCCTCGTAGCTCCACCGACATACTTCTTTCGCCTATATATACTCTTATACCCTAGATCGATCAGAGAGAGCCACAAAACCACTTTTCCACCGCTGCAACCTTCTGTACCCATGAGATCCCATCTTGGGGCCTTCTCCGGCAATCTGCCGGAGGGGGAATCAATCACGGAGGGCTTCTACATCAACACCATTGCCTCTCCGATGAAGTGTGAGTAGTTTACCACAGACCTTCGGGTCCATAGTTATTATCTAGATGGCTTTTTCTCCCTCTTTGATTCTCAATACAAAGTTCTCCTCGATGTTCTTCGAGATCTATTCGATGTAATACTCTTTTGCGGTGTGTTTGCCGAGATCCGATGAATTGTGGATTTTGAACAAGATTATCTATGAATATTATTTGGTTCTTCTCTCAATTCTTATATGCATGATTTGATATCTTTGCAAGTCTCTTCGAATTATCGGTTTAGTTTGGCCTACTAGATTGATCTTTCTTACAATGGGAGAAGTGTCTAGCTTTGGGTTCAATCTTGCGGTGTCCGTTACCAGTGATAGTAGGGGCAGCAAGGCACGTATTGTATTGTTGCCATCGAGGATAAAAAGATGGGGTTTATATCATATTGCTTGAGGTTATCCGTCTACATCAGGTCATCTTGCTTAATGCGTTACTCTGTTCTTATGAACTTAATACTTTAGATGCATGCTGGATAGCGGTTGATGTGTGGAGTAATAGCAGTAGATACAGAATCGTTTCCGTCTACTTGACACGGACGTGATGCCTATATTCATGATCATTGCCTTAGATATCTTCATAACTATGCGCTTTTCTATCAATTGCTCGGCAGTAATTTGTTCACCCATCGTAATACATGCTATCTTGAGAGAAGCCGCTAGTGAAACCTATGGCCCCGGATCTCTTTCTTATTATATTGCATCTCTTTTATTTACATTGCATCTCGTTTACTATTTTGCAATCTTTACTTTCCAATCTATACAACAAAAATACCAAAAATATTTACTTTACTATCTTTATTAGATCTCACTTTAGCGAGTGACTGTGAAGGGATTGACAACCCCTTTATCGCGTTGGTTGCTAGGTTCTTGATTGTTTGTGCAGGTACTAGGTGACTTGTGCGTTGTCTCCTACTGGATTGATACCTTGGTTCTCAAAACTGAGGGAAATACTTACGCTACTTTGCTGCATCACCCTTTCCTCTTCAAGGGAAAACTAACGCATGCTCAAGAGGTAGGAAGAAGCATTATTGTTGACGTTACCCTTGAGGTAAAAGGTTGGGAGGCAAAACTATAAGCCCCTATCTTTCTCTGTGTCCAATTAAAACATCATACCCATAAGAATTGTGTGAGTGTTAGCAATTGTGAAAGACTAAATGATAGTTGAGTATGTGGACTTGCTGAAAAGCTCTTATATTGACTCTTTCCAATGTTATGATAAATTCCAATTGCTTCAATGACTGATATTATAGTTTGCTAGTTTTTCAATGAAGTTTCTGATTCATACTTTACATTGTGAATAGATTGTTACTTTATCATAAGAAATCATATGACAATATATATATGTTGCTATTCTAAGAATGATCATGATGCCCTCATGTCCGTATTTTATTTTATCGACACCTCTATCTCTAAACATGTGGACATATTTTTCGATATCGGCGGAAAGGACAAGCGAGGTCTAAGCTTGGGGGAGTTGATACGTCCATTTTACATCATGCTTTTATATCGATATTTATAGCATTATTGGATGTTATTACACATTATGTCACAATACTTATGCCTTTTCTCTCTTATTTTACAAGGTTTACATGAAGAGGGAGAATGCCGGCAGCTGGAATTCTGGGCTGGAAAAGGAGCAAATAATAGAGACCTATTCTGCACAACTCCAAAAGTCCTGAAACTCCACGAAAGTAAATTTTGGAATATATTAAAAATATTGGGCGAAGAAAGCACCAGAGGGGGGCCACCCACTGTCCACGAGGGTGGAGGGCGCGCCCTACCCCCTAGGCGCGCCCCCTGCCTCGTGGGCCACCTGGAAGCCCCCTGATCCCCATCTTCTGGTATAAGGTGTCTTTTGCCCTGAAAAAAAATCATAAGGAAGCTTTCGAGATGAAGCGCCGCCGTCTCGAGGCCTTGGCGAAACCAATCTAGGTCTCCGGCGGAGCTGTTCTGCCGGGGAAACATCCCTCCGGGAGGGGAAAATCGTCACCATCGTCATCACCATCGATACTCTCATCGGGAGGGGGTCAATCTCCATCAACATCTTCACCAGCACCATCTCCTCTCAAACCCTAGTTCATCTCTTGTATCCGGCCTTTGTCTCAAAACCTCAGATTGGTACCTGTGGGTTGCTAGTAGTGTTGATTACTCCTTGTAGTTGATGCTAGTTGGTTCATTCGGTGGAAGATTATATGTTCAGATCCTTTATGCACATTAATACCCCTCTAATTATGAACATGAATATGATTTGTGAGTAGTTACGTTTGTTCCCGAGGACATGGGAGAAGTCTTGTTATAAGTAGTCATGTGAATTTGGTATTCGTTCGATATTTTGATGAGATGTATGTTGTCTTTCCTCTAGTGGTGTTATGTGAACGTCGACTACATGACACTTCGCCATTGTTTGGGCCTAGGGGAAGTCATTGGGAAGTAATAAGTAGATGATGGGTTGCTAGAGTGACAGAAGCTTAAACCCTAGTTTATGCATTGCTTCGTAAGGGGCTGATTTGGATCCATATGGTTCATGCTATGGTTAGGTTTACCTGAATTCTTCTTTCGTAGTTGCGGATGCTTGCTAGGGGGGTTAACCATAAGTGGGATGCTTGTCCAAAGAAGGGTAGTACCCAAGCACCGGTCCACCCACATATCAAATTATCAAAGTAACGAACGCGAATCATATGAGCATGATGAAAACTAGCTTGACGATAATTCCCATGTGTCCTCGGGAGCGCTTTCCTTTATATAAGAGTTTGTCCAGGATTTTCCTTTGCTACAAAAAGGATTGGGCCACCTTGATGCACCTTGTTTACTTTTGTTACTTGTTACCCGTTACGAATTATCTTATCACAAAACTATCTGTTACTGATAATTTCAGTGCTTGCAGAGAATACCTTACTGAAAACTGCTTGTCATTTCCTTCTGCTCCTCGTTGTGTTCGACACTCTTACTTATCAAGACTCTTTTCTGGCGCCGTTGTTGGGGATCTATCATAGTCCTTTCGATAAGTAAGAGTGTCGAACCCAACGAGGAGAAGAAGTAAATGACAAGCAGTTTTTAGTAAGGTATCCTCTGCAAGCACTGAAATTATCGGTAACAGATAGTTTTGTGATAAGGTAATTCGTAACGGGTAACAAGTAACAAAAGTAAACTTGGTGCAGCAAGGTGGCCCAATCCTTTTTGTAGCAAAGGACAAGCCTGGACAAACTCTTATATAAAGGAAAGCGCTCCTGAGGACACATGGGAATTATCGTCAAGCTAGTTTTCATCATGCTCATATGATTCGCGTTCGTTACTTTGATAATTTGATATGTGGGTGGACCGGTGCTTGGGTACTTCCCTTCCTTGGACAAGCATCCCACTTATGATTAACCCCCCTCGCAAGCATCCGCAACTACGAAAGAAGAATTAAGGTAAACCTAACGATAGCATGAAACATATGGATCCAAATCAGCCCCTTACGAAGAAATGCATAAACTAGGGTTTAAGCTTCGGTCACTCTAGCAACCCATCATCTACTTATTAATTCCCAATGCCTTCCCCTAGTCCAAACAATGGTGAATTGTCATGTAGTCGACGTTCACATAAGACCACTAGAGGAAAGACAACATACATCTCATCAAAATATCGAACGAATACCAAATTCACATGACTACTTATAACAAGACTTCTCCCATGTCCTCAGGAACAAACGTAACTACTCACAAATCATATTCATGTTCATAATCCGAGGGGTATTAATGTGCATAAAGGATTTGAACATATAGTCTTCCACCGAATAAACCAACTAGCATCAACTACAAAGAGTAATCAACACTACTAGCAACCCACAGGTACTTAATTAATAGGCGATGGGTAGGCAGTTCGCGGTGTTGTTTTTGTGATCATGATGAAACAATACAACAATTATTTCTTGAATGCCCACTTGCCAAGTTACTTTGGAGAACGATTCGTATAGCTTTTAATATTAATCCTCCAGTAGATATTGCGTCTTTGCTTGGGACGTGGTTAACTGGGGTTGAACAGATTACTGTGGCTCGTATTTGGATTGGAATATGTGTGCTATTATGGGCTATATGGAACTGCAGGAATGATATGATTTTTACCAGACAACACACTTTAACTTTTTTGCAGGTTATCTTTAGAGCTACAACATGGATCCGTATGTGGTCCTTTCTCACTCCTATGGACTCCAGGGAGCCTTTGGTTACTGAGTGCAACCAATGGGAGATGGTAGCTCGGGTTATATTCAACTGGTTCGGATGGCGCTCACATAACAGGATAGAAGTCTAGGGAGCTTATCCTTCTTATTACCGTATCGGTTGTCCCTGTCCGCATTTAATTTTCCTTATTTTACTTTGTTCTGCTCCGTTTGCGAGCTGTAAGACTTTTATGACGATACTTTCTGGATTGTTAATAAGATGGCCGCATGCATCATCATGATGCAGAGGACAGGGACATGCCTCCATTTCCAAAAAAAGAGATGAACTAGGGTTTGAGAGGATATGGTGCTGGTGAAGATGTTGATGGATATTGGCCCCCTCCCGATGAGAGGATCGATGGTGATGACGATGGTGATAATTCCCCCCTCCTGGAGGGATGTTTCCCCGGCAGAACAGCTCCGCCGGAGCCCTAGATTGGTTTCGCCAAGGTTCCGCCTCGAGACGGCAGCGCTTCGTCCCGAAAGCTTCCTTATGATTTTTTCCAGGGCAAAAGACATCATACCAGAAGATGGGCATCGGGGGGCTTCCAGGTGGCCCACGAGACAGGGGGTGCGCCCAAGGGGTAGGGCGCACCCTCCACCCTCGTGGACAGTGGGTGGCCCCCCTCTGGTGGTTTCTTCACCCAATATTTTTAATATATTCCAAAACTAACTTTCATGGAGTTTCAGGACTTTTGGAGTTGTGCAGAATAGGTCTCTAATATTTGCTCCTTTTCCAGCCCAGAATTCCAGCTACCGGCATTCTAACTCTTCATGTAAACCTTGTAAATTAAGAGAGAAAAGGCATAAGTATTGTGACATAATGTGTAATAACATCCCATAATGCAATAAATATCGATATAAAAGCATGATGCAAAATGGACTTGCTACCTCTTGAGCATGAGTTGGTTTTCCCTTGAAAAGGAAAGGGTGATGCAGCAAAGTAGCGTAAGTATTTCCCTTAGTTTTGAGAACCAAGGTATCAATCCAGTAGGAGACAACGCACAAGTCACCTAGTACCTGCACAAACAATCAAGAACCTTGCAACCGACATGATAAAGGGGTTGTCAATCCCTTCACGGTCACTCGCAAAAGTGAGATCTAATAAAGATAGTAAAGTAAATATTTTTGGTATTTTTGTTGTATAGATTGGAAAGTAAAGATTGCAAAATAGTAAACGAGATGCGATGTAAATAAAAGAGATGCAATATAATAAGAAAGAGACCTGGGGGCCATAGGTTTCACTAGTGGCTTCTCTCAAGATAGCATGTATTACAGTGGGTGAACAAATTACTGCCGAGCAATTGATAGAAAAGCGCATAGTTATGAAGATATCTAAGGCAATGATCATGAATATAGGCATCATGTCCGTGTCAAGTAGACCGAAACGATTCTGCATCTACTACTATTACTCCACACATCGACCGCTATCCAGCATGCATCTAGAGTACTAAGTTCATAAGAACAGAGTAACGCATTAAGCAAGATGACATGATGTAGAGGGATAAACTCAAGCAATATGATATAAACCCCATCTTTTTATCCTCGATGGCAACAATACAATACGTGCCTTGCTGCCCCTACTGTCACTGGGAAAGGACACCGCAAGATTGAACCCAAAGCTAAGCACTTCTCACATTGCAAGAAAGATCAATCTAGTAGGCCAAACTAAACCGATAATTCGAAGAGACTTGCAAAGATATCAATCAAGCATATAAGAATTTAGAGAAGAACCAAATAATATTCATAGATAATCTTGTTCATAAATCCACAATTCATTGGATCTTGGCAAACACACCGCAAAAGAGTATTACATCAAATGGATCTCCAAGAACATCGAGGAGAACTTTGTATTGAGAATCAAAGAGAGAGAAGAAGCCATCTAGCTAATAACTATGGACCCGAAGGTCTGTGGTAAACTACTCACGCTTCATCGGAGAGGCAATGGTGTTGATGTAGAAGCCCTTCGTGATTAATTCGACCTCCGGCAGATCGCGGAGAAGGCCCCAAGATGGGATCTCACGGGTTCAGAAGGTTGCACAGTGGAAAAGTGGTTTTGTGGTTCTCTGGGATCGATCTAGTGTATAAGAGTATATATATAGGCGAAAGAAGTACGTCAGTAGAGCTACGAGGGGCCCACGAGGGTGGGGGTGCGCCTACCCCCTGGGCGCGTCCTCCTGCCTCGTGGTCGCCTCGTAGAGTTCCAGACTTCAACTCCAAGTCTTCTGGATTGCTTTCGGTCCAAGAAAGATCACCGCGAAGGTTTCATTCCGGTTGGACTCCGTTTGGTATTCCTTTTCCGCGAAACTCTAAAATAGGCAAAAAAACAGAAACTGGCACTGGGCCTCCGGTTAATAGGTTAGTCCCAAAAATAATATAAAAGAGCATATTAAAGCCCATTAAACATCCAAAACAGATAATATAATAGCATGGAACAATAAAAAATTATAGATATGTTGGAGACGTACCAAGCATCCCCAAGCTTAATTCCTGCTCGTCCTTGAGTAGGTAAATGATAAAAAACAGAATTTTTGACATGGAATGCTACCTATCATAATTATCAATGTAATTTTATTTATTGTGGCATGAATGTTCAGATCCGAAAGATTCAAAACAAAAATTTAATATTGACATAAAAATAATAATACTTCAAGCATACTAATAAGGCAATCATGTCTTCTCAAAATAACATGGCCAAAGAAAGCTATCCCTACAATATCATACAGTCTGGCTATGCTCTATCTTCATCACACAAAGTATTTAAATCATGCACAAGCCCGATGACAAGCCAAGCAATTGTTTCATACTTTTGATGTTCTCAAACTTTTTCAATCTTCACGCAATACATGAGCGTGAGCCATGGACATAGCACTATAGGTGGAATAGAATGGTGGTTGTGGAGAAGACAAAAAGGAGGAAGATAGTCTCACATCAACTAGGCGTATCAACGGGCTATGGAGATGCCCATCAATAGATATCAATGTGAGTGAGTAGGGATTGTCATGCAACGGATGCACTAGAGCTATAAGTGTATGAAAGCTCAAAAAGAAACTAAGTGGGTGTGCATCCAACTCGCTTGCTCACGAAGACCTAGGGCATTTGAGGAAGCCCATCATTGGAATATACAAGCCAAGTTCTATAATGAAAGATTCCCACTAGTATATGAAAGTGACAACATAGGAGACTCTCTATCATGAAGATCATGGTGCTACTTTGAAGCACAAGTGTGGAAAAAGGATAGTAGCATTGCCCCTCCTCTCTTTTTCTCTCATTTTTTTATTTGGGCCTTTCTCCCTTTTTTATGGCCTTTTTTTTTCATCCGGAGTCTCATCCCGACTTGTGGGGGAATCATAGTCTCCATCATCCTTTCCTCACTGGGACAATGCTCTAATAATGAAGATCATCACACTTTTATTTACTTACAACTCAAAAATTAGAACTCAATACTTAGAACAAAATATGACTCTATGTGAATGCCTCCGGCGGTGTACCGGGATGTGCAATGAATCAAGAGTGACATGTATGAAAAATTATGAAGGTGGCTTTGCCACAAATACGATGTCAACTACATGATCATGCAAAGCAATATGACAATGATGAAGCGTGTCATAATAAACGGAACGGTGGAAAGTTGCATGGCAATATATCTCGGAATGGCTACGGAAATGCCATAATAGGTAGGTATGGTGGCTGTTTTGAGGAAGGTAAATGGTGGGTTTATGGTACCGGCGAAAGTTGCGCGGTACTAGAGAGGCTAGCAACGGTGGAAGGGTGAGAGTGCGTATAATCCATGGACTCAACATTAGTCTTAAAGAACTCACATACTTATTGCAAAAATCTATTAGTTATCGAAACAAAGTACTACGCGCATGCTCCTAGGGGGATAGATTGGTAGGAAAAGACCATCGCTCGTCCCCGACCGCCACTCATAAGGAAGCCAATCAAAAATAAATCATGCTCCGACTTCATCACATAACGGTTCACCATACGTGCATGCTACGGGAATCACAAACTTTAACACAAGTATCTCTCAAATTCACAACTACTCAACTAGCATGACTCTAATATCACCATCTTCATATCTCAAAACAATCATAAGGAATCAAACATCTCATAGTATTCAATGCACTTTATATGAAAGTTTTTATTATACCCATCTTGGATGCCCATCATATTAGGACTATTTTTATAGCCAAAGCAAATTACCATGCTGTTCTAAAAGACTCTCAAAATAATATAAGTGAAGCATGAGAGATCAATAATTTCTATAAAATAAAACCACCACCGTGCTCTAAAAAGATATAAGTGAAGCACTAGAGCAAAATTATCTAGCTCAAAGGATATAAGTGAAGCACATAGAGTATTCTAATAAATTCCGATTCATGTGTGTCTCTCCCAAAAGGTGTGTACAGGAAGGATGATTGTGGTAAACTAAAAAGCAAAGACTCAAATCATACAAGACGCTCCAAGCAAAACACATATCATGTGGTGAATAAAAATATAGCCTCAAGTAAAGTTACCGATAGATGAAGACGAAAGAGGGGATGCCTTCCGGGGCATCCCCAAGCTTAGGCTTTTGGTAGTCCTTGAATTTTACCTTGGGGTGCCTTGGGAATCCCCAAGCTTAGGCTCTTGTCACTCCTTACTCCAAAATTCATCAAATCTTTACCCAAAAACTTGAAAACTTCACAACACAAAACTTCAACAGAAAATCTCATGAGCTCCGTTAGTATAAGAAAATAAACACCACTTTAAGGTACTGTAATGAACTCATTCTTTATTCATAATTGTGTTAAACCTACTGTATTCCAACTTCTCTATGGTTCATACCCCCGATACTACTCACAGATTCATCAAAATAAGCAAACAACACAAAAAAAACAGAACAGTCTGTAGCAAAATGATTTTGTTCGAATACTTATGGAACTCCAAAAATTCTGAAATAAATTTGTGGACGTGAGGAATTTGTCTATTAATCATCTACAAAAATAATCAACCTAAAAGCACTCTCCAGTAAAAAATGGCAGCTAATCTCGTGAGCGCAAAAGTTTTCTGTTTTTTACAGCAAGATCGCAAAGACTTCACCCAAGTCTTCCCAAAGGTTCTACTTGGCACAAACACTAATTAAAACATAAAACCACATCTAAAAAAAAGCTAGATGAATTATTTATTACTAAACAGGAACAAAAAGCAAAGAACAAAAATAAAATTGGGTTGCCTCCCAACAAGCGCTATCGTTTAACGCCCCTAGCTAGGCATAAAAGCAAGAATAGATCTAGGTATTGTCATCTTTGGTATGCAATCCATAAGTGGCTCTTATAATAGATTCATAAGGCAATTTAATTTTCTTCCTAGTAAAGTGTTCCATGCCTTTCCTTAACGGAAATTGGAATCTAATATTTCCTTCTTTCATGTCAATAATTGCACAAATCGTTCTAAGGAAAGGTCTACCAAGAATAATAGGACATGTAGGATTGCAATCTATATCAAGAACAATGAAATCTACGGGCACATAATTCCTATTTGCAACAATAAGAACATCATTAATCCTTCCCATAGGTTTCTTAATGATGGAATCCGCAAGATGCAAATTTAAAGAACAATCTACAAATTCACAGAAACCTAGCACATCACACAAAGTTTTTGGAATCATGGAAACACTAGCACCCAAATCACACAAAGCCTAGCATTCATAATCTTTAATCTTAATTTTAATAGTAGGTTCCCACTCATCATAAAGTTTTCTAGAGATAGAAACTTCTAGTTCAAGCTTTTCTTCATAGGATTGCATTAAAGCATCAACAATATGTTTAGTAAAAGCTTTATTTTGATTATAAGCATGAGGAGAATTTAATACGGATTGCAACAATGAAATACAATGTATCAAAGAGCAATTATCATAATTAAATTCCTTGAAATCCAAAATAGTGAGTTCATTGCTATGTAAAGTTTTGAACTCTTCAATCCCACTTTTATTAAATTTTGCATCAAGATCTAAAAACTCTGAATCATTGGGACGCCTTTTAACTAAAGTTGACTCATCTCCAGTCCCATTTTTATCAAGATTCATATTGGAAAACAAAGATTTAATAGGAGTCACATCAATCACATTTAGATCTTCATCATTATTATCATGAAAACTAGAAGAACACGCTTTCACAATGCAATCTTTTTAGCACGCATCCTAGCGGTTCTTTCTTTGCACTCGTCAATGGAAATTGTCATGGCTTTGAGAGAATCATTGATGTCATGCTTACATGGAATAGATCTAAGTTTCAAAGAATCAACATCAAGAGAAATTCTATCCACGTTCCTAGCCAACTCATCAATCTTAAGCAATTTTTCTTCAACCAAAGCATTGAAATTCTTTTGCGAACTCATAAATTCTTTAACACTAATCTCAAAATCAGAGGGCATCTGATTAAAATTTCCATAAGAGTTGTTGTAGGATTACCATAATTATTAGAGGAATTATTAGGAAACGGCCTAGAATTAAAGTTTCCTCTATACGCGTTGTTACCAAAATTGTTCCTACCAACAAAATCCACATCCATAGATTCATTATTATTCTCAATCAAAGTGGACAAAGGCATATCATTAGGATCAGAAGAAACACTTTTATTAGCAAACAATTTCATAAGTTCATCCATCTTTCCACTCAAAATATTAATCTCTTCAATCGCATGAACTTTTTTACTAGTGGATCTTTCGGTGTGCCATTGAGAATAATTAACCATAATATTGTCTAGGAGTTTAGTAGCTTCTCCTAAAGTGATTTCCATAAAAGTGCCTCCCGGCGGCCGAATCTAAAAGATTTCTAGAACCAAACTTCAATCCGACATAAAATTTTTGTATAATCATCCACAAATTCAAACCATGTGTAGGACAATTACGTATCATTAATTTCATTCTCTCCCAAGCTTGTGCAACATGCTCATTATCAAGTTGCTTAAAATTCATAATATCGTTCCTAAGAGAGATGATCTTAGCGGGAGGAAAATACTTAGAGATAAAAGCATCTTTGCACTTATTCCATGAATCAATACTATTTTTAGGCAATGAAGAGAAACAAGTTTTAGCACGATCTCTAAGCGAAAACGGAAATAGCTTCAATTTAACAATATCATTATCCACATCTTTCTTCTTTTGCATATCACACAAATCAACAAAGTTGTTTAGATGGGTAGCGGCATCTTCACTAGGAAGGCAAGAAAAATGATCTTTCATAACAAGATTCAGCAAAGCGGTATTAATTTCACAGGATTCGGCATCGGTAGTAGGAGCAATCGGAGTGCTAATAAAATCATTGTTGTTGGTATTGGAAAAATCACACAATTTAGTATTATCTTGAGCCATCATGACAAACAATCAATCGAACACACAAGCACACAAGAAGCAAGCGAAAAGAGACGAACGGAAGAGGGGCGAAGAAAAGGCAAAGGTTTTCGAAAATCGTTTTAGAAGTGCGAGAGAGGAAAACGAGAGGCGAATGGAAAATAGTGTAATGCGAGGGAGAATAGTTTATGATGGGTACTTGGTATGTCTTGACTTGGCGTAGATCTCCCTGGCAACGGTGCCAGAAATCCTTCTTGCTACCTCTTAAGCATGCGTTGGTTTTCCGTTGAAGAGGAAAGGGTGATGCAGCAAAGTAGCATAAGTATTTCCCTCAGTTTTGAGAACCAAGGTATCAATCCAGTAGGAGACAACGCACAAGTCACCTAGTACCTGCACAAACAATCAAGAACCTTGCAACCAACGCGATAAAGGGGTTGTCAATCCCTTCACGGTCACTCGCAAAAGTGAGATCTAATAAAGATAGTAAAGTAAATATTTTTGGTATTTTTGTTGTATATATTGGAAAGTAAAGATTGCAAAATAGTAAACGAGATGCGATGTAAATAAAAGAGATGCAATATAATAAGAAAGAGACCCGGGGGCCATAGGTTTCACTAGTGGCTTCTCTCAAGATAGAATGTATTACGGTGGGTGAACAAATTACTGCCGAGCAATTGATAGAAAAGCGCATAGTTATGAAGATATCTAAGGCAATGATCATGAATATAGGCATCACATCCGTGTCAAGTAGACCGAAACGATTCTGCATCTACTACTATTACTCCACACATCGACCGCTATCCAGCATGCGTCTAGAGTATTAAGTTCATAAGAACAGAGTAACGCATTAAGCAAGATGACATGATGTAGAGGGATGAACTCAAGCAATATGATATAAACCCCATCTTTTTATCCTCGATGGCAACAATACAATACGTGCCTTGCTGCCCCTACTGTCACTGGGAAAGGACACCGCAAGATTGAACCCAAAGCTAAGCACTTCTCCCATTGCAAGAAAGATCAATCTAGTAGGCCAAACTAAACCGATAATTCGAAGAGACTTGCAAAGATATCAAATCATGCATATAAGAATTCAGAGAAGAACCAAATAATATTCATAGATAATCTTGTTCATAAATCCACAATTCATCGGATCTCGGCAAACACACCGCAAAAGAGTATTGCATCGAATAGATCTCCAAGAACATCGAGGAGAACTTTGTATTTAGAATCAAAGAGAGAGAAGAAGTCATCTAGCTAATAACTATGGACCCGAAGGTCTATGGTAAACTACTCACGCTTCATTGGAGAGGCAATGGTGTTGATGTAGAAGCCCTCCGTGATTGACTCCCCCTCCGGCATATTGCCGGAGAAGGCCCGAAGATGGGATCTCACGGGTACAGAAGGTTGCGGCGATGGAAAAGTGGTTTTTGTGGCTCTCTGGGATCGATCTAGGGTATAAGAGTATATATAGGCGAAAGAAGTATGTCGGTGGAGCTATGAGGGGCCCACGAGGGTGGGGGCGCACCTACCACCCTGGGCGCGCCCTCCTGCCTTGTGGCCGCCTCGTAGAGTTCTAGACTTCAACTCTAAGTCTACTGGATTGCTTTCGGTCCAAGAAAGACCATCGCGAAGGTTTCATTCCGTTTGGACTCCGTTTGGTATTCCTTTTCTGCGAAACTCTAAAATAGGCAAAAAACAGAAACTGGCACTAGGCCTCCGGTTAATAGGTTAGTCCCAAAAATAATATAAAAGAGCATATTAAAGCCCATTAAACATCCAAAACAGATAATATAATAGCATGGAACAATAAAAAATTATAGATACGTTGGAGACGTATCACGCATCTTCAGCAATTCATGGATAGGTATTGAATTCTATGATGTTGAAACTAATTTGCATTCATATCTGGTTCAATAATTGATGTTGTCAAAATTCATCATCACTTGCAGTGTGCTCGCATTGTGGAAAACTAAACCAGAGAACCTATTCAAAAGGAAACTACCTCTGCAGCACGAGATCGTTTCTCCGGTAACACACCGAAATCCGTTATTTTTGGAAAATTTATCCAACAGTCTGCAAATACCTTTCCTTACGCTAGTCAAATGTTCAAGCTTCTAAATAAACCTCGTTCTATTTTGTCCAAAGAAAAAATAATACATCTAACACCGATTAGGTTGTTCCTAACAGGACAAATACATGTATAATTGTGTACAAAAAATTTCAGTGTCCTCAGCAAGAAGCAGGGACCAACCTTTGTGGATACTATGTTTGCAGACACATGATCTCCATCTGCAAATCTGCTGATAGTTGTGACGATCCTTGCGAATTAGTACCAGTAAGTCTATCTTAATTAATATCTTCTACTCCACTCATATGGCACATTCTAATCTTAAAAATATTGCAGCTCATCTTAAAACCGAGGACCCCTGAACCACTCCCGGCTGGTGAATTGCTGATGGTTCGGAGATTTATCAGCAACTTCCTAGATCACTACATCAATCCCACTGGTGATAATGAAGATTTCAGCATGCCTTCTCCTGAAACATTGAGCAAGAGTTAGCCGCTAAACATATAACGCATGGATCCATTGTTTTCCATCTGATGAGGTCTTCGTATTTCGTACACTATGATTAATTATGTAATGCATATATGTGTGGACAAATCATTGGAATTTAGCTACCATATGTTCAATTGCAATTGTTGCGAAATGTGATGAATGTTCTTCATGTGGACACTATTTGTTCAATTGAATATTGTGGCGAATTTGCTTTTTGCGTGCCGATTCAAAATGGGATATTTTTGTTTATTTGTTCAATTGAATATTGTGCCGAATTTTCTTTTTTGCGTGCCGATTGAAAATATGATATTTTTGTTTATTTGTTCAATTGGATATTGTGGCGAATTTGCTTTTTGCATGCCGATTCAAAATGGGATATTTTTGTTTTAACCTGGCAATTGCTCCGGACACGGTTCAACTAAATGAGTGTGTGCGATCCACATCGGAAAGCATACGTCAATTGTAGCATAATCGTCGGTGATACACAATAGATCGCAAACGATTTGCAGCGCTACTACGTGTGCGTAGGGTCTCTGGAATCGTTTGTGATATCGCACGAGAACTGGGAGTAAACCGTGCCCAATGTAAAATACAATCCCAGGTGTAATTTTTTCAGGAAACGTGTGGGATCCCAAACGAAAAGCACACGTCACTCTTGCGGCAACTGTCGGTGATACCCAACAAATCACAAACGGTCTGCAGCACTTGTATGTGTGCGAAGGGGATCCTGAACCATTTGTGATAGAACATTATCGCAGACGGTAATTGTTGGCAAACGTGTGCGTTGGAGTCTTACATGGCAGACGGGTTACGCAGAAAACTCATGTGCGATGGGGCACAAATCGCACACAGTTCATATGTTGGCCAGTGTGCCTTACATACTGTTTCCCAAACGGTTCATTACGACAGACTGTATGGTTTCACTGCGTCATTAGAAATGTTTAATCACCGATACCACATGTGCGGAAGAATTTAGTGTGTGCTGCATCGCACATGATTACATTTTGGAAGGCCTCTGGATCACTGCTCCATACCCCCGACGGTTTCTGGGTTGTGTGGGAAGGACACCCTATCGCCCACACTCACTTGGCGACGGTCTCAAATGCCGTCGCGGAAAGGGGTTAAAAATTGTTTGTATAGCACCAACACGTACTAGTGATGGTACAATATTGAAGTCTTCCGGAAGAGGACGAAGGTTGGGCGGGCAATTATCGATAGCCACTGGTCTAAAGTTGCTGGGACATTCAACATCACTCAAGGCTCAATATTCACCTTCCGCTTCTGCAGTTTCCTAGATGAGATTCATCTGTCTATTTACTGTGTATGATGCTACTTTCCAAAGGTTTTAAATGTTGCATGTGAAACTTGGTGCTGTTGTGTAATGGCGTAGCTAGCTATATCCCTATATGGTGTAGCTGAGTGCTGAAGCTATCTGATGTAATTCGATTATCAAATCCTGGTTGCCTTTATACGGATATGAAATATCTGGTGTGTTTTATAAGAAATGTCAATTTGATTACTACATGGATTATCAATAATAGGCCAATTACCCTGCTTATTGGGGTTTTCTATTGCAGACGGTTACGCTGACAACACCGTGGGCAATGAACTCAAACAACCCACACAGTTTCTAGAAAGTAGGCGTGTTGGATCAATTAACAATCACACACGGCTTCCGCTAGAGAACTGTTTGCATTAGGCCACCTTGCACAAATGTTTCCCTATAAAAAATTGTGTGTGATATACATGCAAACGAAAACATTTTTCTGGTATTCGCTGTGTGGGATGTACATACAAACGGAGACGATTGGGCCGGTATAATTATCTTTGATGCCTCGCCCTATCGCACACGAGCTCATTTTGCCCCGCGTGTGTGACCGGAGGGCCTATGCCCGACGGTTTCTGGGTCATGTGGGAAAGACCCCCCTATCGCACACACTCACTAGGCGATGGTTTAAAACTCTGTCATGGAAAGGGGGTAAAAACCGTTTGTATAAAAGTCTCTGCACCAGTGTAAGTTAATAGGTTAGTCCCAAAAAATTATATATAATTGCTTGTAATTGCATATAAAACATCCAAGATTGATACTGTAATAGCATGTAACAATCAAAAATTATAGATACGTTGGAGACGTATCAGTCGTGATGTTGACAGGAAAGGCATACCTCCCAAAATTATATTCATCTCTGTTTTAAGCTTTGAGCTCTGGCACCTCTGCAAATCCCTGCTTCCCTCTGCGAAGGGCCTACCCGTTTACTTTTATGTTATTTTACTTTTATTGTTGAGTCATCACCTTCTCATTTAAGCACCTGTTGGAGAGCACTATTGTCATTCTTATGCATTGAGTATAGTTAATGTTTGGTCTGACTTGACTAGATCTCTCCTACCATGAATTACAATGTTTAGTCGTTCCTTGAACTTCAGAGGTGCTATGCATTTATGTTTTGCAGTCTCACAAGGGGCTAGCGAGATACCATGTTATCATATTATATTATGATTGTTTTGACGAATTGTTGGCACCTGAGATATCTTATTATTGCTCGCTAGCTAGTTATGTCATTGGTATGAGTAAATGTGAGACCTAAATGTTATCATGCACATGGTTAGTTCATAATCTTTGTTGAAAACTTGAACATTAGTTAAGCATGTATACAACAATAAGAACAAAAAGAGCTTGTAAAAGTTTTTCTTTATCACTTTCAGTTTGTAACTGAATTGCTTGAGGACAAGCAATTAGTTAAGCTTCGGGGAGTTGATACGTCCCAAACGTATCTACTTTTCCAAACACTTCTACTCTTATTTTTTACTCTAATTCGCATGATTTGAATGGAACTAACCCGAATTAATGTTGTTTTCAGCAAGATTGCTATGGTGTTGTTTTTGCGCAGAAATAAAAGTTCCCGGATTGGGCTACAAATTTATGGAGAATATTTTCAAAAAATATAAAAAATACAGGCGAAGAGAATTACCAGAGGGGGGCCACCCAGGTGCCGCAAACCCAGGGAGTGCGCCCACCTCCCTAGGGGGCGCCTGGCAGGCTTGTGGGCCCCTGGCAGCTCCGGCAACCCTAACTCCAACACCATAAGTACCTATTCGTGCACAAAAATTCAGAGAGAAGGAATCATCGCATTTTACGATATGGAGCTCCGAAGAGGGGGATTCGACACCGTCGTCATCATCAACCATCCTCCATCACCAATTGCATGATGCTCACCACCGGGAGTGAGTAATTCCTTCGTAGGCTTGCTGGACAGTGATGGGTTGTATGAGATTTATCATGCAATCGAGTCAGTTTTGTTAGGGCTTGATCCCTAGTATCCACTATGTTCTGAGATTGATGTTGCTATGACTTTGCTATGCTTAATGCTTGTCACTAGGGTGTGAGTGCCTGATACGTCTCCAACGTATCTATAACTTTTATTGTTGCATATGCTATTATATTATCTATTTTGGGAGTTTTATATGCATTAATATACTAGTTTATATTATTTTTGGGACTAACCTATTAACCTAGAGCCTAGTGCCAGCTTATGTTTTTTCCTTGTTTTAGAGTTTCACAGAAAAGGAATACCAAACGGAGTCCAAAAGGAATAAAACTTTTGCGATGATTTTTCTTGGACCAGAAGACATCCAGAGGAATTGGAGTGCAAGTCAGAGAAGCCACGAGGCGGCCACAAGGACGGAGGGCGCCCCCCCACCCTTGCGGGCCCCTTGTGACTCCACCGACCTAGTTTCTTCGCCTATATATTCTCATATATCCCAAAACCAACAGAGAGAGAGCCACGAAAACACTTTTCCACCACCGCAACCTTCTATACCCATGAGATCCCATCTAGGGGCCTTTTCCGGCGTCCTGCCTGAGGGGGATTCGATCATGGAGGGCTTCTACATCAACACCATTGCCCTTCCAATGAAGCGTGAGTAGTTTACCGCAGACCTACGGGTCTATAGCTAGTAGCTAGATGGCTTCTTCTCTCTCTTTGATTCTCAATACCATGTTCTCCTCGATGTTCTTGGAGATCTATTCGATGTAATACTTTTTTGCGGTGTGTCTACCGAGATCCGATGAATTGTGGATTTATGATCAGCTTATCTATGAATATTATTTGAATCTTCTCTGAATTCTTATATGCATGATTTGATATCTTTACAAGTCTCTTCGAACTATTGATTTGGTTTGGCCAACTAGATTGGTTTTTCTTGGAATGGGAGAAGTGCTTAGCTTTGGGTTCAATCTTGCGGTGTCCTTTCCCAGTGACAGTAGGGGCAGCAAAGCACGTAATGTATTGTTGCCATCGAGGATAAAAAGATGGGTTTTTCATCATATTGCTTGAGTTTTTTTCCTCTACATCATGTCATCTTGTTTAATGCGTTACTCCATGATAACCCACAAGTATAGGGGATCGCAACAGTTTTCGAGGGTAGAGTATTCAACCCAAATTTATAGATTCGACACAAGGGGAGCCCAAGAATATTTGCAAGTGTTAGCAGCTGAGTTGTCAATTCAACCACACCTGGAGATTAATTATCTGTAGCAAAGTGATCGGTAGCAAAGTAATATGATAGTTTTCATAATAGTAGAAGTAGAAATAGTAACGGTGACAGTGATAGCAGTAGTTTTGTAGCAAGTGCAGCAGTAACGATAGGAGTAGTAACTTAGCAAGAATAATATAAGATAAATTCGTAGGCATTGGATCGGTAATTTGTTGGATGATATTCATCATGTGACAGTCATAACCTAGGACGATACAACACTAGCTCCAGTTCATAACTATAATATAGGCATGTATTCCGTAAATAGTCATACGTGCTTATGGAAAGAATTTGCATGGCATCTTTTGTCTTACCCTCCCGTGGCAGCGAGGTCCAATTGGAAACTAAGGGATGTTAAGGCCTCCTTTTAATAGAGAACCGAAACAAAGCATTAACACACACGGTGAATACATGAACTCCTCAAACTACGGTCATCACCGGGAGTGGTCTCGACTATTGTCACTCTGGGGTTGTCGGATCATAACACGTAGTAGGTGACTATAACTTGCAAGATCGGATCTAGAACATGGATATAATGGTGATAACATAAACAGTTCAGATATGAAATCATGGCACCCGGGCCAAAAGTGCCAACCATTAAGCATGGCAAAGTCATAGCAACATCAATCTCGGAACATAGTGGATACTAGGGATCACGCCCTAACAAAACTAACTAGATTACATGATGAATCTCATCCAACTCCTCACCGACCAGCGAGTCTACGAAGGAATTACTCACTCCCGTTGGGGAGCATCATGGAATTGGCGATGGAGAAGGGTTGGTGATGACAAAGATCGAAGAACCACCTCTCCGGAGCCCCAAACGGACTCCAGATCTGGCCTCCCGATGAAGAACATGAGACGGCGACGGCTCCGTCTCATGAAACGCGATAATTCTTTCTCCCTGATTTTTTCTGAAAAAATGTGATTTTATAGCGTTGGTTTCAGGGTCTGCGGGGCCACCAGGTGGGGACAACCCACCTAGGGGCGCCCTGGTGGGTTGTGCCCAGGGCCGTCTCTAGGAATTCGGGGCCCCAGTGCGAAATGTGGCACGGGGCCCAAAAGTTTGCGAAAAAATTGTATAACTAATATAACTAGACATAATTCCACTTAATTATATAGCTTCGAATATGTGTTATTTGTATAATATTTAGAAATATATCATATAGTAATGCCAGAGAGTAAACTTAGTACTAAAAAAATATTGAGAACTGTACTGAAATAGTAAACTGACAATATGTTATACTGAAAAGCATTATCCGTCTAGTATTTCTTGAAACAAATCTTTAAATTCATCGAGTATATTCTCACAAAAGAAAAAATGAAGGAGTGTTTCTTGTAATGAAATATACTAGTAATGTATCAGAAGAGCCAACGACGAAGAATTAGTACTAGAATGAAAAATTAGATCGCGGGTAATGTGTTAATCATATTAATTTTGATTAAAACTGAGTACATGCCTAATCGAGCAGCACTGCTGTACTAGTAGGGATTGCAGACTATACGATATGACAACAGCAAAAGAGAACTAGAATTTATATCAAAAAAGAGATTACCCAACCTTAAGAAAAGAGATTACCCAAACTAGTTTTTCATCCATCTATTTTGATTCCCGGCTTATGGCTTACGGCTTACCTAGGAATATATTCGGGGATGACCAAATGAGGCTGCCGCAGTAGGGAATCCGGCGACGACGGGCAGTACAGCAGACTCGCCGTGGTCTTCTGCCATCCATCGGCGGCTCGTCCCTTTCTAGAAGCAGGTAAACGGGCCGGGCCTCCCAATGCGTGAAGTTGTTTTTTTTCCAAGAGAGAGAGAGAAACAGATCTATTTGATCTCGTGCGTCTGGCTGGGCCCTATTGGCTGCGATTAGTGGAACGATTATATTGACTAGGGGCCTCACCGTAACGAGCGTCCGCTTCTGGTGCATCCGTCTGCAGTTTTGTTGCGATAGGATCAGACGAGCCAGCTAAAAAGCCAACCATCCAGCGCATGAACCGTATCGTATCAGGTTTTTTCACCGATCGGGGCCCTGTGCGATCGCACCGCTTGCACACCCTCCTCGACGGGCCCTTGTGCCCACCCAGGTGCCCCTCTTCGGTGGTTCTCAGCTCCAGAAACTATCTTTTACTAGCAGAAATGCCCGTGCGTTGCAACGGGAAACAAAATAAAACCTCACTTCACTAACCCAATGGCTCAAGACCTCCTCCTCCTCTCGCCGTGACCCATCGCCAAACATGATGTCATCAACAAACTCCTTGAAATCCTCCACACTGCCACACGAGAAACAAAATAAATATTTGGAGCGTTGTCGAAAGACCCTCCATCATTGGCTAATATAATAGAGAAAAGTGCAGAGTTTGTGTCACACACAGTAGGGACTCCGAGTCCAACTCCTTGTACTTTGGTGACGGGCGCTAGTGGGTCGAGCTGAAAAATAATAGTGAAGATTTGTTTTGGTCTTAGAAAAATATAGCATATGACCAACAAATAATGAAAAGTTTGTATTGTGATTTAGACATAGTTTTTTTTTGCATGTGTTATCGCAATATTTTGCTCTTGAGTTAAACAGTTATGATACGTCAAATATTAGTATTACAATATCGTATCTTGGTTTTTGATGTCAATAATTCATATGTAAAGAAGTAGTTCACCCATGGTAGCTGCACCTAAACACAACACCTCGCAATTTAGCTACAAAAAAGCGGTTCAAGATGATTTAGAAACAAAGAAGAAATTCATTAGTTCAATAACTAAATAAGCCTCAGAGCATGTAGAAAAAACTATGATATTTTTGGGCCATAATTACCAAATGTCGTGTATATGGGGTGAAGCAATTCTTGGTGTATGTTCATTTAAAATGGTATTTAATTTTTCTTGTCGAATATCTTATTATTTTTCAACAAACTTATATTCTAATTAGATTGGAATCGCATTATAATTTAATTTAACTTTAAACTTATGCTCTGTTTTACTGGTTAAATTTTACGTTTAATCCCTATTATTTTAAATAACGGAAATATATTTAATACTTCAATTCTTGTTTATTATTTTGCAATTCACATGTAAATGAAGTTGTATTTTTATCCATGCAATTAATAAAATATGTCTGATATTATTATTGGGAATTATAATGCATGGATGTGTCTGCTCATCCCTTCAAGCGCGATAGGCGCCACGCGCATTTAATGTGTGAGACCGGTCACCCATCTGATGATGATTCAATTGCTTGCTATTGTCATGTCCCCTGTGGGTGTTGTTGTGTAAGTTGTGTGTTAGTGCATCCCATTATTTTTTTTGAACAACATAAAATCTTGATCGACCATGATCTAAGTTTCTTTTTTTAGTGCAAAGGCATCTAACTTTGTATGTGCTCACGTTAGGCTCAACTTGTATGCACGTTTCCATAAAAAAACGTATACGCGCGTTTTTATATATTCCTGATAGATCAGACCGGCCGCTCATGTATGATAATCCCATTGCATGCTACTGTCATGGTCGCCGTGGGTGATGCTCTGTAAATCACGCTTTAGTGCATCGCATTAGTTTTCTGAACAACTCAAAATGTTGATTGATCATGATCTAAGTTTCTTTTTCAAGTGCAAAGGCATCTAATTTTGTATGTGCTCAAGTTATACGCGTCCATCAAAAAACATGTTTTTATATATTCTTGATAGTCCTTTCTGCTTTTCTTCTTCTTCTCTAATTTGAATGTGTCCAGATGGACTCTCCTTCCCATAGGGGAAACCATTCCGTCACATCTTTCACATATGGAATCTTCCTTCTTGAGTCTATCCTCAATACATGACTACCTTCCTTTCCTGCCTCATCTTGCGCATGGACCTGAAATCCCTCTCTTTCCTTCCTTATTGTTTCAATCCCTCTTTCCTTCCTTATTATGAGACGGATTATTTTCTTCCTTAATGATTCCCGGGACTGCTCCTTGATAAACAAAAAAAATCCAAGACATATATAAATTAGAAGTATTAGATGTAAAGAAGCAAGGTGGGACTATTTAAAAGGCCAATCAACCTTCTACCATTAGACATTGTGATCTATCTTAGTTGGTCCTCACATCATCTATTGAACATGAGGTCTTGAGGTCAAATCCCGTGACCAGCAACTATTTTTTTTGCATAAGGCCCAAAGCGAGATGACCCACATGACTCCCGTGGGCTTGCTTTGATAAACCCCTATGGGCTGATCTCACGCGAGGGATAAACATAACGAAAGTTTTTTAGGAAAAAATACTTTATTAGTACCACCTTAGATAAAAAATAAAACAATATAATATGAGTGAACGGATCAAAAAGTCGGAAAAACGCACCGTGCTTTATTAGAAGAAAAAAGTCGCTGTAAACCAGGTGAAAATATAGCTAAATGGAATGATGAAGATGTAAGGTCACCACGGCCTTCAATGACTGGCGGTGGCTGGCCGACACAGCCGTCTATGAAGATGTAAGGTCACCCCAGGCACCAAACCAACCTTCTATACATCCTCACGAGACGATGCCTAACACCCACTCGAGTGTTGCTATCGCCGCCATCGTCAACCCATACACCATCCTCCTGCTAGCACCAGGTACAGATGATAATTGGAACTGTAGGTATTTCAAAATATGTTCATGTGTTGCAATAGAGAAAAAGATTTCTTTGACATTATTTTTCATGATTATTCCAATAGATTGACTTAAAAATAATGTAACCATGGATGTTATTTTTCTCTTAATGCATTCTTTCCTCAACATACATTCAGAATACTATCATGTAGGCCCTTGAAAAATAATAAATAATAAAATAATAATACTATCATGTATGCCACGTGGTGATTCCACATTTTACTTCACTTCCCTTTTTTAACCGTACTTCATGTAGGCTTTTGATTAATCTGAATAGTCACTTTGGAGCATGGGCACATTGTAGTCATTTTTAGAAACATGTTTTTATCCAAAAAGTCAAAAAATGTTGTATATTTGTGTGAATTTCCATCAAAATTCGTGTTTGTATGTGAAAGATTAAAAGGAAGACAACTACATGCAAAAAAACCAAATTATTTTTTGCTGGATTTTTGTCTCTTTTACCTTTAATGAAATTTGGCATGTACTTGGATTTTCATATTTTTCAGGTTTATTATCTTCTTCTATTTTTTGGTGGCGACGTTGTCTAGTCACGCACATACATTTGTTCCTACTTTTATGGATGTACAGACGCATTTTTCCTAGCAAATATTGGGCGTACACATACACTTTTTCAAACCAGCTACCAATGCAACACCATCCCAGGCCGTGCCCACAATCACGTTTTATTAGAGAATCCAATCAGCTTTAATTAAGAGCCATGCACGAGGTGGCTACGCGGCTGGCCCAGGGAGGCTGGGCTTGGGCGCGAGCGTTGTGCTGGGCCTTGGAGGGTCACGTGGCCCACCACACGAGCGGCAGGCTTGGTTGTCGTTCTCCTCAAACGAGGGCACAGGCAGGAGGTGGCTTGCGGCGGCGCTGGAGGCAAACTCCGACGGGGACGGCGAGGGGCGGTGCAGATCTAGCGTGGGAGTGGTGGGGATGGGTTTCCCGCAGCCGGATCTCGCCGGATCCGAGCACGGACAACTCGTGGCGGCGGCTGTGGAGCTCCTGGCGTCCTGAAGAGAGAGAGAGAGATGTGAGCAAGAGAGAAGAAGGAAGGGAGATAGAGATGCACTGCTCATCTGCTGGTCCGGCGAGAGTCCGGTCGCCGGCGGCGAGGCGAGGCGGAGGAGGTCCGGCCGGTGCGGTCGGGCGAAGGAGGGAGCTCGAGGGGTAAGCTTAGGGAAGCGGCGGCGTACTGCCGCGGCTCGTCCCGAATTAGCAGTACCAAGCGTTTTTTTTACTTATTTATTTATTGGGATTATGTAATTTGGTAGCGACTCTCCATGAAGTTTCGCCGTTCGCGTCCAAGCGTGGGGCGGACGAGCTATCTGTCAGAGTTGACCCATCTGACCGAGCAGACTCGCCTGACTCCAACCCAACATCGACTATGCTTCGAAACAATGGTCACCAGCGAACGAAACGGTTTTTTAGTACCACTTCGCGTATATGTTTTAAATTCAAACTAAAAGCGCAAATTCACGGGAAGAAGCGTATTACGATTCATTTCATCTAGTAACTCTCTTTGAGATTTAGCAACTTGTTCTAGATGAGTTTGAACCATAAAAGCATGCTTTCCCACACCTCTAACATCATTTGAGATTCTAAATAACAAGTCACTCAAACGAGCAATCATATCAGAATTATATTTTAATTGTTTCATAACATTTGCATCAAAGTGATCTTATTTTCTAATGTAGTTTTCAAACTCATAAAGGCATTGGCTAGGGTGCATATTGTGAGGATTGTCATTATCATTAAATTTCATTAGAGAATTTATCTCTACCACCTTAGGTGGTGGTGGTGTATCAAGCCCATGTATTTCTTTAATAGGAGGTAAATTTTTGACACCCTCAGCTTTAATACATTTTTCCTTCATAGATTTCTTTGCCTCTTGCATATCTTCAGGATTGAGATATAAAATACCCCTCTTCTTCGGAGTGGGTTTAAGCGGTGGTTCAGGAAGAGTCCAATCATCATAATTTTTCAATATGTTATTCAATAATTCTTCAGCTTGCCCAATAGTTCGTTCCCTAAAAACACAATTAACACAACTATCTAGGAAGTCCCTAAAAACATCGGTTAGTCCCTAATAGAAGATATCAAGTATTTCATTTTTCTTAAGAGGATGATCAGGCAAAGCATTAAGCAATTGGCAAAGCCTCCCCTAAGCTTGTGGGAAACTCTCTTCTTCAATTTGCACAAAGTTAAATATTTGCTGTAAGGAAACTTGTTTCTTATGAGCAGGGAAATATTTTTCAGAGAAGTAATAAATCATATCCTGGGGACTACGCACACAACCAGGAGCAAGAGTATTGTACCAAGCTTTAGCATCACCCTTTAATGAGAACGAAAATAATATGAGAATGTAGTAATAGCGAGCCTTCTCATCATGAGTAAAAAGGGTAGCTATATCATTCAACTTAGTAAGATGTGCCACAACAGTTTCAGTTTCATAGCCATGGAAAGGCTCAGATTCAACCAAAGTAATTAACTCTGGGTCGACAGATAATTCATAATCCTTATCATCAATAAAGATTGGTGAGGTAGCAAACTTAGGATCATATTGCATTCTAGCATTCAGAGATTTTTCTTTATGCTTGCATAATAATTTCTGTAGATCATCTTTGTCCTTACAAGCAAGAATATCTCTAGTTGTCTCCTCATTCATAACATAAACTTCCGGTACCTTAGGCAATTCATATCTAGGAGGGCTAGTTCTAGTAGGTGTTTCAAGATTTTCAGTTTCAAGCTCATCATCAGTTTCAACATCATGTTGTCTTACTCTAGCAATTTGTTCATCAAGAAATTCACCTAGTGGCACATCATCATCATCAAGCAAGGTACTAGAATCATCATAAATATCATTCATAGCATAAGTAGCATCCTCAATAACTTGCGACATATCAGGATTAATAGCATGTGGTGGTGTTACAAGTTTACTTATAACAGAAGGTGAATCTAAAGCAGAGCTAGATGGCAGTTCCTTACCTCCCCTCATCTTAGAGGGATAAATCTTAGTCTTAGCATCCTTCAGATTCTTCATAGTGATAAATTGATAATAATCCCAAGTGACTCAACAAATATAGCTATGCTCCCCGGCAACGGCGCCAGAAAAAGGTCTTGATTAGCCACAAGTATAGGGGATTGCAACAGTTTTCGAGGGTAGAGTATTCAACCCAAATTTATAGATTCGACACAAGGGGAGCCAAAGAATATTTGCAAGTATTAGCAGCTGAGTTGTCAATTCAACCACACCTGAAGATTAATTATCTACAGCAAAGTGATCAGTAGCAAAGTAATATGATAGTTTTGATAATAGTAGCAACATCAATAGTAAAAGTGACAGTGATAGCAGTAGTTTTGTAGCAAGTGCAGCAGTAACGATAGCAGCAGTAACTTAGCAAGAACAATATAAGATAAATTCATAGGCATTGGATCGGTAATTTGTTGGATGGTATTCATCATGTGACAGTCATAACCTAGGGCAATACGGCACTAGCTCCAGTTCATAAATATAATGTAGGCATGTATTCCGTAAATAGTCATACGTGCTTATGGAAAGAACTTGCATGCCATCTTTTGTCCTACCCTCCCATGGCAGCGGGGTCCAATTGGAAACTAAGGGATATTAAGGCATCCTTTTAATAGAGAACCGGAACAAAGCATTAACACACGGTGAATATATGAACTCCTCAAACTACGGTCATCACCGAGAGTGGTCCCGACTATTGTCACTCCGGGGTTGCCGAATCATAACACGTGGTAGGTGACTATAACTTGCAAGATTGGATCTAGAACATGGATATAATGGTGATGACGTAAACGATTCAGATCTGAAATCATGGCACCCGGGCCCAAAGTGACAAGCATTAAGCATGGAAAAGTCATAGCAACATCAATGTCGGAACATAGTGGACACTAGGGATCAGGCCCTAATGAAGTTAACTAGATTACATGATGAATCTCATCCAACTCCTCACCGATCACCGAGCCTACAATGGAATTACTCACTGCCGATGGGGAGCATCATGGAATTGGCGATGGAGAAGGGTTGGTGTTGACGAAGATCAAAGATCCCCCTCTCCGGAGCCCCAAACGGACTCCAGATCTGGCCTCCCGGTGAAGAACAGGAGACGGCGCCGGCTCCGTCTCGTGGAACGTGATAATTCTTTCTCCCAGATTTTTTTGGAAAAATGTGATTTTATAGCGTCGGTTTCAGGGTCTGCGGGGCCACTAGGTGGGGACAACCCACCTGGGCGTGCCTGGGGGCAGGCGCGCCCTGGTGGGTTGTGCCCACCCAGGTGCCCCCCTCCGGTGGTTCTCAGCTCCAGAAATTATCTTTTATTGTATAAAAGATCCTCGCAAAGTTTCTTTCCATTCCGAGAACTCTTATTTCTGCACAAAAACAACACCATGGTAGTTCTGCTGAAAACAGCGACAGCCCGGGGTTAGTTTCATTCAAATCATGCAAATTAGAGTCCAAAACAAGAGGAAAAGAGTTAGGAAAAGTAGATACGTTGGAGACGTATCAACTCCCCTGAGCTTAAACCTTTGCTTGTCCTCAAGCAATTCAGTTGATAAACAGAAAGTGAAAAAGAAAAACTTTTACGAACTCTTTTGCTCTTGTTTACATAAATAAGCTTAAACAACACCCAGGTTTTCAGCCAACATTATAACTAACCATGCTGACAATAACTCTTAAAAATTATATTAACTCATATCAATGACATAATCAGCTAGCGAGCAATAATAAGATATCTCAAACAGCAACACATTATCAAAACAACCATGATAAAAGATTTGCCTTTTTCTTCGCCCCTCTTCCATTCATCTTCCCTGCTTGCTTTTTTGAGTGTTTGTGTGTTAGATCGTTTGTCTTGCTCTTATGATTAGTCCCCCCCCTGATTGTTAGCACTCCCGATAATGAAGTCCTTAATTATAAACAAAGGGAGGGGGAAATTTTAAAAGATGCTTGGTATAGAATTTGCAATGCTCAAAATAGATCTACTCGGAAGCAATCTACTGCCGTTCTTCTTCGCAATTTTTATGTGAGTGTTGCTCCTTGGAATAGATATGTTCTAGATACCATTACCGGAGGGAAATTCTTGGGAAGCCATTCTTTTGATTCTTGGGAAGAAGACACTACCTAGATCTATTCGCGTTTTATGCCTAGCTAAGGGCGTTAAATAATAGCGCTTGTTGGGAGGCAACCCAATTTTATTTTTGTTTTTGCTTTTTAGGTTCTGTTTTGCTATAGATAATTCATCTAGCCTCTGGTTAGATGTGGTTTTGTGTTTTAATTAGTGTTTTTTCCAAGTAATACCTTTGGGATAGCTTACGGTGATAGTTGATTTGATCTTGCTGAAAAACAGAAACTTTTGTGCTCAGGAAAACAATTCTCATTTTTAACAGAAGCGCGATAAAATATTGATTCTTTTCGAAGAAGATTAATAAACAAATTTCTTAGGTTGTCCTAATTTTTCAGAATTTTTGGAGTTACAGAAGTATTCGAAATATCCAGATTGCTACAGACTGTTCTGTTTTTTGACAGATTCTGTTTTCTATGTGTTGTTTGCTTATTTTGACTAATCTATGGCTAGTATGGGGGGGGGGGTATGAATCATGGAAAAGTTGGAATACAGTAGATATTACACCAATATAAATAAAGAATGAGTTCACAACAGTACCAAAAGTGGTGATCTATTTTCTTATACTAACGGAGCTATGAGATTTTCTGTTGAGTTTTGTGTTGTGAAGTTTTCAAGTTTTGGGTAAGGATATTATGGACTATGGAATAAGGAGTGGCATGAGACTAAACTTGGGAATGCCCAAGGCACCCCAAGGTAATATTCAAGGACAACCAAGAGCCTAAACTTGGGGATGCCTCGGAAGGCATTCCCTCTTTCGTCTTCGTCTATTGGTAACTTTACTTGAGGCTATATTTTTATTCACCACATGATATGTGTTTTGCTTGGAGCGTCTTGTAAGATTTGAGTCTTTGCTTTTTAGTTTGCCATAATCATCCTTGCTGTACACACCTTTTGAGAGAGACACGCATGAATCATGGTTTATTAGAATACTCTATGAGCTTCACTTATATCTTTTGAGCTAGGCAATTCTGCTCTGTGCTTCACTTATATCTTTTTAGAGCACGACCATGGTTTTATTTTATAGAAATTAATGAACTCTCATGCTTCACTTATATTATTTTGAGAGTCCCTAAACAACATGGTAATTTGCTTTGGTTATAAATTTAGTCCTAATATGATAGGTATCCAAGAGGGATATAATAAAAACTCTCATATAAAGTGCATTGAATACTATGAGAAGTTTGATTCCTTATGATTGTTTTGAGAGATGAAGATGGTGATATTAAAGTCATGCTAGTAAGTAAGTGTGAATTTGAGAAATACTTGTGTTAAAGTTTGTGATTCCCGTAGCATGCACGTATGGTGAACCATTATGTGATGAAGTCGTAGCATAATTTATTTATTTATTGTCTTCCTTATGAGTGGCGGCCGGGGACGAGCGATGGTCTTTTCCTACCAATTTATCCCCCTAGGAGCATGCGCGTAGTACTTCGTTTCGATAAATAAAAGATTTTTGCAATAAGCATATGAGTTCTTTATGACTGATGTTGAGTCCATGGATTATACGCACTCTCACCCTTCCACCATTGCTAGCCTCTCTAGAGCCATGCAACTTTCGCCGGTACCATAAACCCACCATATACCTTCCTCAAAATAGCCACCACACCTACCTATTATGGCATTTCCATAGCCATCCCGAGATATATTGCCATGCAACTTTCCACCGTTCCGTATATTATGATACGCTCCATCATTGTTATATTGCTTTGCACGATCATGTAGTTGACATCGTATTTGTGGCAAAGCCACCGTTCATAATTATTTCATACATGTCACTCTTGATTCATTGCACATCCCGGTACACCGCCGGAGGTATTCATATAGAGTCATATTTTGTTCTAAGTATCGAGTTGTAATTCTTGAGTTGTAAGTAAATAAAAGTGTGATGATCTTCATTATTAGAGCATTGTCCCATGTGAGGAAAGGATGATGGAGACTATGATTCCCCCACACAAGCCGGGATGAGACTCCGGACGAAATAAAAAAGGCCAAAAAAATGAGAGAAGGCCCAAAAAATGAGAGAAGGCCCAAATAAAAAAAAATGAGAGAAAAGAGAGAAGGGGCAATGCTACTATCCTTTCACCACACTTGTGCTTCAAAGTAGCACCATGATCTTCATGATAGAGAGTCTCCTATATTGTCACTTTCATATACTAGTGGGAAATTTTCATTATAGAACTTGGCTTGTATATTCCAATGATGGGCTTCCTCAAATTGCCCTAGGTCTTCGTGAGCAAGCAAGTTAGATGCACACCCACTTAGTTTCTTTTTGAGATTTCATAAACTTATAGCTCTAGTGCATCCTTCGCATGGCAATCCCTACTCCCTCACATTGATATCTATTGATGGGCATATCCATAGCCCGTTGATATGCCTAGTTGATGTGAGACTATCTCCTTCTTTTTGTCTTCTCCACAACCACCGTCTATTCCACCTATAGTGCTATGTCAATGTCTCACGCTCATGTATTGCGTGAAAGTTGAAAAAGTTTGAGAACATTAAAAGTATGAAACAATCGCTTGGCTTGTCATCGGGGTTGTGCAAGATTTAAATATTTGGTGTGATGAAGATGGAGTATAGCCAGACTATGTGATTTTGTAGGGATAAGCTTTCTTTGGCCATGTTATTTTGAGAAGACATAATTTCCTTGTTAGTATGCTTGAAGTATTATTGTTTTTATGTCAATATTAAAGTTTTGTTTTGAACATACGGATCTGAACATTCATGCCACAATAAAATAAATTACATGGATAAATATGTTAGGTAGCATCCCACATCAAAAATTCTATTTTTATCACTTACCTACTCGAGGACGAGCAGGAATTAAGCTTGGGGATGCTTGATACGTCTCCAACGTATCTATAATTTTTTATTGTTCCATGCTATTATACTATCTATTTTGGATGTTTTATATGCATTAATATGCTATTTTATATTATTTTTGGTACTAACCTATTAACCGAGAGCCCAATGCCAGTTTCTGTTTTTCCTTATTTTAGAGTTTCGCAGAAAAGGAATACCAAGCGGAGTCCAAACGGAATAAAACTTTGTAAGATCCCAAATTTCCAATTTGGAATGTTATACATAGGTCATCATATGCATATCATATTTTATTTGCATTTTGGTTTTGATCCTAGAAATCCTAAGCAACTCAAGGACCCACAAAGAGAGTTGGGGATTTCATTTATTTTCATATTTGAATTTTCTCAAATTTGAAAAGAGGATCATTTTGGTTTTAATTATTTTTCTCTCCAAAATATTTCCAATATTAAAAATAAAAGAGAGGTGATAAAATGACTTCTCCAAAATAAAAAGAAATATTGGAGGAAAAATATTAAAATCAAATAAATAGTTTTATTTGGTTTTATTGCTATTTTATTTGAATTAGAAAAATATGCATTTTTAGGCCAGAAAAATGTTCACTTTGTTCTAAATGTTTTATTTAGACGGCAAAATTGTTTTTGGCATTTTTAGAAAAAATTTATAATTTTTTAGGATTTTTCCTTTCGGTCGAATTTATTTTATAAAAAAAAGTTTCCTTGAACGCACTGGGCCGAAGGCCCAGCCGGCCCGCAACGCCACCGCCTCTGCTGCCGTGCCCGCGTTGGACACCGGCCGGAGTCCGGCTCCGAGCCGCGCCACGCGTCCCCTGCCCCAAGCCACCGCGCGCCCCCTCCCCTTAAATACCGCCGCCGCGTAGCCGCCGCCCCGCACCGCTGCGCCGCCCGCTGCCGCCGCCGCCCTGCGCCGCCGACACCCACGCCGCCGCCCGCCGGAATCCCGCCGCCGCCGTTGACTTCGTCGCCTTTTTTTTTCGGTTTTAGGTATAAACCGTTCGGTTTAAAAAACACTAGATCGTTTTTTTATTAGATTGGTTCGGTTTTCTCGGTTTAGATTATTTTACGAACGTTTGTTTGTTAGTTCATTTTAACGAATGAATTCGTTCGTTTGCCTCTGTTAGCGGACGTTCGTCTGATAGGTTTTCCTTTTTATTTTTATTTTCCTCCAGGGACCTATCAGTGATTACTTTTATCGCAAATTAGCCCCTGATCTTCAAACCCTCGTAACTTTTTAACCGTTCGTCCAAATCCAGTGAAACCAATGCCAAAATCTTCGTCTCAAACCCCTCTTTACGGTTAAACAACTTGAACAAGGTTTTGACATTTAATATTTTGGTTTCAAGCAGATTTGTTTTCGAAGTTCTTTTGAACGTAGTTTCAGTTCCGTAGCTCCGATTTGAACGATTCTTTTTGCAAATTGTAGTTCTCTAGTTGGACTTTCAGATTTGACTTTCTCATCTGTGTTTTACCCGTGCATCTATGCTTGAGTTCTTATGTATGCTATTGTTTGTTTGCGATAGAATTTCCGGAGTGCGAAGCGTGCTACTACGAGTCTCTAGGGTTTGCGGATCGTCAGCAAGGCCAGTAACACTTTGATCATATCCCTTTATTAACCAGTTTTTATGCACTAGTTTTCAACCCCTCAAACATTGCATTGTTAGGATTTGATAAGAGTGGGTATTGGGAAGTTGATGATGAGGTAGAACCTATTGCCCTTTTATTATCAAACCCTTGGGAGTTACTTCTACGTTATGCTTGTACTGCTATGCTATGCTCGTAGACGTGGTTTGGTTTGAGTGATCCATGACAGATGTGAGATTGTTAATTAATGGTTAACTTAAGGTGGCTACTTAAATACAGATCTAGGTGGATTGGTTGCGGGCACCTGGGGATATACCAGTGTTGTCCTTTGGTTCGCCACCCAGGCTCAAAGGGATCATAAGATTATTCATGCTAGAAACTTCTGTGTGCAGCCACAAGCTATTATGGGCTCTAGCATAGTTGAGTATGTTGCATGAACTCTTTCAGTGGTAGGATAGCAGATGTAGGGGAAAGTAGGTGTAACAGTCTACCCAGAGTAAAGAGTTAATGCTTCTGAAAGACTGTGTCTCGGTCATCCGTTTCTCAAACACCATGTAGTGCGAGAAATCCAACGAAGGAGATCGAGTCTTGTGGGGAAAAGTGCGCAAACCCCTACAGAGTGTACAAACTAATCATGGTTAGCCGTGTCCTCGGTTATGGACTTCTTGAGTTTCTGGTTCTTGGATTATCATGTTGATCTCATCACTGTAATTTAATTTGCTGGGTTGTTAATTACTGTTTAATTGGGATTGAGATTGGGTTACCATTCTCAATGTTTATCAACTACCATGATAGTTAAACAAAATATATTCCTTTGTTGTAGGAAAAAATTGGCTTTTCGCAAAACATTATAACCATAGAGCCTCCACCAGCCATATATGCATGTAGTGATAGTATTTACCTGTTCATTGCTCTACTGTGTTATTTTACCAGCATATTCCATGTGCTGACCTGTTTCGGGCTGCAACATATCATGTTGCAGACTTTTCAGACGAAGAGTAAGGTGCGCTAGGTCGTTGTCGTGCACTCAGCTATGCCGTTGGAGTTGATGGACTCACTTTATCTTCCAAGTCTTCCGCTGTTATCTTATTTAGATGGCCTTAAGCCATATTATTATAATAAGTTCTCTTTTGAGACATTTGATGTAAGAAGTGTGTGATTGCACTCTGTTATAAATCCTTCAAGTACTATGTGTGTCAGCATTACCGATCCAGGGATGACACTTATGCACAGACATTTGACCGTTTGAGGTCGGATCGCTACAAGATGGTATCAGAGCACACGCTGATTGTAGGACACGACCACTAAGATAAGCCATAGGTCACTCTTCTCTACTCGTTTCTAACTCCTCTCCATTTTCCACTCTATAGGATGGCGGACTCGAGGAACAAGTTTGCACAACCGGATGAAGACACACCTTTTGGACGACACTTGAAGGAAGTCACTAGGTACCTGAATATCGGAATACCAAGCTTCACCAGGACCTACACCGCCACTTTACCAAAAGAGGGGCATTGGATGATTCGAGTTCAAGTTCCAGGAAGGACATTCACGCCAGTTACTGAACCCATAGAGTTTTCCTTTGATGCACCAACCTGGAGTCTAGGTAAGAGCATGGTAGCCCACATCGCCATGGGACGCATCGGTGAAGTTTATCACAAGGATCTTAAGGACACCATCTACCAGATATGTGGGCGCCGAGATGATCAATGGGAGATGATCAGCACCAGGAGGGACAGGTCCATTGCAGCTTTCATCCAGGAGTTAAACCAGCACATTCGTCGCCAGGAGAACCAAATGTGTGCAAGCATGATATATCTGAAGAAA